>NC_141046.1:22277731-22490231 GCF_041138505.1 Cibotium barometz | reverse complement strand
ATTTTGGCTAATAAAAATTTTTTATACATTATTTTATACATATTTTTAAAACAATAGATACACAAATTAAAAGTTTATATAATGATATGTACACACACACACGCACACGCACACGCATGCGTGCACACACACACACACACACACACACACATCTATATACAAGATAAATTAGAATTAGAATAGATATATATTGACATAAAACAAGTTATATAAGACAAGTTATAATATTAGATTAGATATATTTTTAAAATATTTTTTAATTAAAATATTTAAAAAACACTAACTTAAATACATTTTATATCACTTTCATGGCAGCATGCCACATTCACTATGTAAAAACCCCATATAGCATGTGCATTCAATGGTTATTTAAAACCCCCATATAGCACATGCATTTAAGGGTATTTAAAAACCCTATATAGCACGTGCATTTAAGGGGTATTAAAAAAATCCATACAGTAGGTCCCCACCAAATACAAGGACACTAGGAACATTAGTAGATCAGTGCATTTAGGGGGTATTTAAAAACCCTTTATAACATGTGCATTTAAGGGGTATTAAAAAAATCCCAATAGTAGATCCCCGCCAAGCACAAGGACACTAGGGACATTAGTAGATCCATGCCAAAAGGACAAGATACCTCTAAGAGATACTAGATCTGTGCTACAATGATAAGGAGGAGGCCCACCAAGGGAGATTCATGCCATAAGGTTAAGGGGAGCATTAAAAAATTAGCACCACACAAAGGGAGGGGAGACTAGGGACCAAGCAAATTACAATGGTACCACACAGATTAGGGTAGAGGAATCACCAAAGAGATTATGGTGAGACCACACATGCACCAAGGGTGAGTTTAGGTTGTCCCAATGACACCCAAGTGTCTATTGTCATGATGTTATGACTTGCTCGAGGGCTAATCAATGCGCGTTTGCGCGTTGAACATCATTGCCTCTAGGGAAATCCAACCATACCATGATAGAATCTTCCAAAGGAACCATGGGTATTTCGGTTATTGTTTCAGCTTCAGATCATGTGTCTGTTTCATATTCTCATTCACTTTCATCCTTTGTTTTGGGTCTCAGCTTTTTCAAGAGTACCCAATGCCCAATGCGTACAATGGCACACTTGGTCCTCTAACAATTCTTAATGAGGGCTTTTTGGAAACTTGTGAATCCTGACAGTCATGTTTTATGTAGTTCGTTATGTCCTTGAATAACTCAGGTTGAGCCATTAAAGGTGTAAGTGTTGATGTGATGCTGTCTTTATCATGAGAGAAGAGCATTCCTTCGATTAAGGTTTTGAGAGACTGTTTTAATCTTGTAAGGGAATTATCGAATTCCTCACGTGCTTTCTCAAGCCTATAATTCGTACAACCTATTTTAAATGACTCTTCTGTAGAGAGTATGTCTTCCTCTTGAAAGGGAAAGCGGTACTCTTTTAGGCTTTGTATCTTGGTTGTTGTTTTAGGTTTGGCAATATGAGGTTCAATCACAATCGGTGACCCTGTAAGACATTCAACCAAGCTAAGCATGCTCTCCTGAGCTTGCTTTTTGCATTCCGCATATGTCATGTGTTTATCATTATCCATTTGGGGTGGTTGGGTGGGTTCTAGTTCTTGATTGGTCTATGTGGAACATTGAGTGAAGAGTAAGAACTTGTTTCATCCTCAATTAGTGATGTACTAGAGCTTGTTTCATTTTCTGACTTTCTTTGGTTTGTCAATTTTTCATTATGTTTACCCATGTGACGAGATAGAATTTTCTTTTGGGTTTTTGTATCCTGTGTTGCACATATGAGTGTTGAGGTTTGTGTGGTGGTCTTTGATGTGGATGCTTCCGCATTATGTATAGCTTTTGGCTCTGTCATGTTTATGTCCCTTTTTGGGTTTATGTATTCTACATACTCCTTTTCCTTATCTTTTAATTCGACCTTGGTTTCGACATTTTGTTGTCCATTGTTTCTCTTGGTTTTAGAAGGTTTTGTTTTCTCTTTTAGTTTATGTTTTAAAGCATGTTCTTCTATCCATGTTGAGGTATTGTTTTTTACGTTTTTTTTAAATTGTTTGTCATGCCTTGGCTTGTAAGCATGTAAGCACATTCAAGGATACTACGGACAATTACTCGTTTTGTACACTTAAGATGTTAAGAGTTGTATTTTGTGAGACAAGTTGCATTGAATCAACTCGTCTTGGGCAATCTTGGAACATGTGATCAATGCCACATCGTCCACACAATAGGAATAGGATACTGTGTCAGTGACTATGGGCATGGAAGTATTTCAAACTGTGTAGTCTGCCACCTTGTGAGGTCCACGACAATAGAAACACTAAAGTGTCCGACTGCTTCTTGAGCAGTTTCTACCCTTTGGACTGTTTCTGTTTGGTGCACGGGAGGTGAAGGTTTTGAGTCCATTGGATGAAGTGGGACACTTTTTAGTATCATGGTCAAAGGTTTTACAATATATGTAGTATAGAAGAACGGGTGCCTTGTATGCACAATGAGGATTGGGATGGTTGTATTGATTGCAATCAGCACAAGGCATTTCGCTCCTCACTATTAGAGGCATTAAGGATGTCTCGTTTTGAAGGTTTTCATCCTGTCTTATAGATGTTTGCTGTAATGTTTTAAGCAAGGCTGCATAAAATTTTGGGAATGTCAATTTCGAGATCGATCTTTCTTTTGCCATTACTTCACTTGGTTTAGATGTAGAACATCTCGTAGCATGATCATCTTCTAGCATGTTATCATCTAAATGTATTGCTTCTTTACAACATTGATTGAATGTTTCCGGATTGGATACAATGATCAAGTTGTGTAAGCTATTATTCTTCAAGCCCATCATGAAACATCTCTTCAATTGAACATCGTTTAATTTTTCCCATGACTTACAACGTGAGTCCTAAGAGTTTTATCTGAAGGATAAAATCTCTAATGGATTCATTTGGTTGACACACAATTGAATAGAGTTCTGTTATTGCACTCCACTGATTACCTTGTCTGGAAAAGCCATGTATAAAGGCTGATTTCAAGGTTTTGAAGTTGGTCTTGATCACCGGGCATCAATGCGATGAACCATCAACTAACTTTTTCCTCTAAGCATAAGTTCAACGCATGTACCTTAGTGGGGCAGTTGGGATTTCCAAAGGCTTCACATCTCTATTCAAACATTTGAATAAATTGGACAGGATCTGTTGTTTCGTCATATTTGCCCATAATTTTGGAAATTTGAACGGGCGTATTTCTGTATGAGTCATTGAGGCCGTATGGAAGTGCTCTTGTTGGTTGGAAGAGACTTGGTGAGTCCTTGGGCCACCTCCCTTCCTAGACTTGTCAGTATGTCCAAGGTGTGGGCATAGAGGAAAGGGTTGGTACTTATAGGACTTGCAGGAATGTTAGGCAGGCAAGGGACCAAAGCCCAGTGGAATCGAAGTGACAGGGGCTGTAAAACTTGATGACACGCTTGTTATAGGCATGGCCAATGGCATTGGGAGGTGAATTTGTGGCATAGATCTCAATGGCTCGAAGATATTAGCCATTGGGTTAAGTCCTTATGTAATCCTTGGCAATCTCTCTATTGTGGCCATGTCAGAGTGCCTAATGCTCCTTAACGAGCAATCACAGTTTTTTTCTCCCCACGTGAAACTCTAGTATTTCATGCGAGTAATCACAGTTTTTTTCTCTCCACGTGAAACTCTAGTATTTCATGCTGTGAAACGGTTTTCATGCTTGAACCGGAATTCACGTGAAAATTAAATTTCGATTTTTTTTTATGGCCGCGTGAACTAGTGTTTCACGCCCATGAAACGATTTTCACGCATGAACCGAACTTTACGTGGAAATTAAATTTTGATTTTATTATATATATATATATTTCACGTGAACTAGTGTTTTACGTCGTGAAACGATTTTCACGCGTGAACCGGACTTCACACAGAAATTAAATTTTAATTTTTTAAATTTTTACCGCGTGAACTACTGTTTCATGCCGTGAAATGGTTTTCACGCATGAAGCGGACTTCACATAGAAAGTAAATTTTGTTTTTTTTTTGCCGTATAAATTAGTGTTTCACGTCGTGAAACGGTTTTCACGCGTGAACCGGACTTCACGTGGAAATTAAATTTTGATTTTTTTTTTTGCTTTTTATACTTTCCCATAGCCCGTTAGCCTCAAGAGGCTTGGCATACTCTTCATTGGATCAAACGAGTGTCCGTTTGCCCTAATTAGCTTAGGTGCTATACGCACGTGAACGACTTGAGATATTTTTTCGAAAAAAGCGTATACTAGGAACTTTCCAGATGGAAGAGGAGGTCCTAAAACCTATTTTCCATCACTGTCTCAAGACGAAAAAAATTTATGAGAATTTTTTCCTTGTTTCACCACGTTTTTTAGGGTGTTTCAAAAGGAAATTTGAAAAACTCTGTATGAGGGAGTTGTAGTATTTTTAGAGTACTACAACTTTGTTTCCCTGAGTCGTCCATGATTTTGTTGTCTAGACCCTCAAAACGTAGCTCGAATATGGCTCGTCGTCATTTTCGCGTTGTTTTTACGATTTTTCGTGATTTTTAGGTTATTTTTTGCCTTGATTTCCAGGTCGAATTTTAAGGCTGTTGGTCAAAGGTGAAAATGGTCGATTTTGACTTCGGACGACTAAGTCTAAAGTCGAAGAGCTTGATGTTAGCGTTCCTATGAGCCCTAGAGCGCCTTCATCTAATATACAGTTTAGGAGATACGGGTCTCCAAACAGGGGTGTTTTCCAGAGTTTTTTTTTTGTGGCCACGTGAACTGGTGTTTCACGCAGGAACCGGACTTCACGTGGAAATTAAATTTTAAATTTTAAATTTTTTTATTTTTGTTTTTTTCGCGTGAACTAGTGTTTCATGCTGTGAAACGGTTTTCACGTGTGAACCGGACTTCACGTGGAAATTAAATTTTGATTTTTTTTTTCGCGTGAACTAGTGTTTCACGTCGTGAAACGGTTTTCACGCGTGAACCGGACGTCACGTGGAAATTAAATTTTGATTTTTTTTTCGCGTAAACCGGACTTCATGTGGAAATTAAATTTTATTTAATTTTTCTCATGTGAACTAGTGTTTTATGCCGTGAAACGGTTTTCACGTGTAAACCGGACTTCACATGAAAATTAAATTTCGTTTTTTTGGGACTCTAGTGGAAAATACGAATTTCGCTTTTGGGGGAGAATATTTTTTGAATTTAAAATGAAAGGGATATGGGCATTTTCCCAAAAAAGGTAAGTGGAATAAAAAAAGGTAAGTGAAATTAAAAAAAGTCAACCTTTTAATGACACACCTTACCCCCTTCATAAATGACCTCCAAAATGGACAAATTGACAACTCATGAGTATCTTCTCATTGAATGCTCATCAGCTTTAATGAGTTATATAAAAAAGTGTTTAAGAATTAATTTGAGATTAATCCTTTCACTAATCTTTTTCTCTTTTACACTAATCAAGGATCCTAATTAACCACTAATCCTTAATTAATTCACACAATTGAGCACACCATTGGATAGAGCAAGGAAAAATTAATCTTTGTGCATCAACAATTATGTAAGGGATTAATTAGACTCTTAATTATAGTCTCCTCTTTAAGGTAAAATTAAGCAAAGAGAGTTAAATTTCTTCAATTGATCAAAATATTGATGTGATTAGGTGTTTTGATGCATCTAGATGCTCTCAAAACACTCAAAAATCCCAATTTTGACTACTCATATGATCAATTTAGACCCCAATTAACACATTTTCTAAAGTTTTAGCCTCTTGATCAAGATTAATCACCCTTAATGACCAAAACCAGTCCATTAAGAGAAATTAGTCAAATTCAAAGAATTTTTTTATGATTTTAAGAAATTTTTTTAAAAGATTAAGCTACTCTTAATACTTGCTAACACTCTAATCCAAACAATTTCAATAAAAAACACACAATTAAACTAGAATTAATGATCTTAGATCTATGTTTAAACTAAAGAGAGCTAACATTCACTAAAAATTGCATTCCATTGCATTGTTTGATGCAATGGATGCAAACTAAGCCTAATACAAACTATGTGTAAGCCCTAAGAACATGAAAAACCACAAAAACAATAACAAAAATAACAAATTAATTTAAAAATTAAGCAAAAAGCATTCTTTTCAAAAACAAAAAAGAGAGCTATTCTACAACAAATCTCACACAAATCACCATCAAATACCCATCTTTTTCATTGTAAACCACCAATCAAGATAATGGGCAATGGGTTATGCATAGATTAGAGACAAAACAATGGAAAAAGTTAAGGGATGGCTCCCCGCCGGCGGCGGCAGTAGCGACGCTAAAAATGTTATGGCTCACCCTAATCCTCCTTGAAACACATCCAAAAAGAGATTACCTGGTGAACCACAACACTGTCGAGGATCTTTCCAATGGCCAAGCTCGTAACCCTTGAGGTCTCCAAGCTCTACAACTCCTTGAGAAGCAATTCCACCGCGTCTCCCGGAGCGTTGTCACACCGCCGCCGCGTTGCATTACGGGTCCTCGTCCCTCCTCTCACCTCACTTTACTCACACACACTCACTAGCATGAATTAGGGAGAGAGATTAGCAAGAGAAAGACTCAATTGCACAATGGGAGAGTCTCTTGTATAATAAGAGAAATTCACTTATATACATGGCCATAAGAGTTCACACTCACTTAAACTATGGCCGGCCAGGCACTTTAGGCTCATAAGAGGCCTAATGCTATTATAATGACTACTCTCATAATATATCCATGAAGTATATCACTTAGGACTTCATCCTAACTTGCTACTACACGCTCTTGAAGCAGGAATTGCCATAAATACTCTATCACACCATTACGGGCGCCCATCCAAGTTGTAGCTTTGAACACTATTGCTTTATATCTTGAATGTATGACCCTTTGGTGTATCTACCATGACTCCCTGATGTAAGATAATGGCGGTAGCTCTTGTTAATCCTGGAATTGGATTAACATTAACCCTAAGGCTATGATTACAACAAGGGCCTTCTCGTATTTAACTAGCTAAGTAGCTTCTCCTTCCTGAGTTTTTGGCTTCTTCTCTTTTATGTTTGCCATATTCCATATCCCTTTTCTTATAAGGGTGAATTGGATCATTGTCTAGGTGTGGAAACCTTCTCCTTGAAATTTGACAAAAAAAATTTAAGTAGCCATGATTAATGATGAGAGAATAGGTCTTACTCTTGGCTTTTAGGTCTCTCATAGGCAAAAGTAGTGTCTAGATCCTTTTGTCAAATTTTAGATCACTTCACACAATTTTCCTCCTTGATTGAATACTTGGTGAAAAGGTTAAAAGGTGAAGTCAAAGTGGGCTCATAAGATGATTTATGGGGGTCTTAGCCTTAATAGCCAGTGCCTAAGAGAAAAAAATCTAAAGGATTAAAATATATAAGGCCCATATGCACATGCGCTTTCCTATCCTTAAAACATCTCCATGGGAATAATCTATTATAAGAGTTTTTACAATTGGATAAAGGCTTTTTTTAAGAAAAAAAATATTAACCTTCAAAACCTTATCGCTTTCTAATGTTGCTGCCATATGAATGATCTGTCATGTCACGAATGATTTGTTGTTGCCACATGGTTTGTTGATTTGATGAGATTTTTCACTTTTGCTATGCAATCATAGCTACTTGCTCTACAAGCTATTATTAATGCTTTAGGCCTTCCTTATCAAAATGAGCTCTAATTTTATGTGTACATATAAGTATCATGGAACACCTCCTAGATAAAATATCAACCCCATCAGAGGTCTGTAGGGCCCTTGTCCAAAGGCTCGTGTGTGTATAGACCTGCTATTAAAAAAAGAAGGCCTCTACTACACACGAGCCTTCGGACACAAGGGTCCTACAGGCTTTTGATAGGGCTGATATTTTATCGAAGACATGTGAATTATATGATCTATGTACACAATAAATTTCAACCCATTCTGATATCACTGCACATCATGCATCAACTTTTCTAGGAAAAAAAACATTATCGTATAAAATAGCACTTGCACATGCACATGGACTTGCTTGCACATGCACATGCATGCTCATGATGTAAGCCACCACGATCTATGCATAGAACAAATTTTAGCCCATTATGATCTATGCACACCATGCGTCAATTTTGCTCGAAAATTTTAAGAATATACACCTACACATGTACAAATTAAAAAGCACCTGCACATGCACATGCACTTGCAAAATTTTTTCCACGAAAATATAAGAATATACACTGACATTAGAAATGAAGAAAACTTAAAATATTCAAATCAATGGGCAAGTCCGGTACACAACATTGGAAACAAGGAAACTTAAAATATCTAAATCCGGTACATCGCATAAAGTACAACTAGTTGAGTAGAACTGAAGGAAAACGTGAAAACACAAAACGATACATGAGCATTTACACAACTCTTCAAACCATGTCATGGTTAAGGTTGAATGCATCACTATTGTTATGAATCCTATGAACAAGAGTGAGATCCGAGGGCTTGAGTGTGATGCATCGAGCATGGATGGCTAACAGTTGACCATCATACATGAGATCCACCAAAGTAACTTTCAGCCACCTCTTGAAGAGCAAGCAACGCTTGGGCTGACCATCACTCCACATTACATGCTTGATCTCTTGAAAATTACTTGTAGTGGTTTCCCCTTTGTAGATCTTGCAATATTTCTCGCACCAACCTCGAGAAAGGCACCTTGGGTATAATCGACTTTAGGACTCTTCTGGAACCTCCTAATTTCACAAAGAGCGATGGTGCCTAGTCTCATCTTCTCTTTATATGCGTAGGTGGATAAGAATTTCCAGTTGGAGTAGCAGGAGCAGCTTTCCTAGTTGGGGCAGCTTTCCTAGCTAGGGCAGTGGGAGGAGCTTGACCTTATTGTCAGTGTCAATATGTTCACTAAATCCGGATGAATGAATTGGTGTCTTGGAAGGCATCTTGTTTGCTCTTTGCTTAGTACACGCCATACTTACAAGCTAGAAGGAATGGAAAGAAATGAAAGAAGTGCCTTTATTCATAAATGGAACTTACTATAAGTTATTGACACTTACTTTTAAAAAAACACTATCAAAAAGTTATCCATGTTGACTTTAGTAAACACTTATTTTGAAAAAGTTATCCATGTTGACTTTGGCAAACACCTATTTCTTTAAAACATTGGATTGCTTCAATACTCTCATAAACATAAAATGTTATTTCATAATTACAATTCTATCAAAACAAACATATAGACTTCAATATATCCTAAAACTAAATCATAACTATTAATCAACAATTATATTTCACACACTTGTTTCACTCAGAAAATCACTAATAAACAATCTAAATAACACAAAAATAGCATCCTTAAACTCAACTATTTATTATCTTCTATTTTACACATGACTAAATCACATTTAGAACAATAATATGGTCAAAATAAAAAAGAAAACAGATAACAAGATGGACATACCTCCATTGCTGTCTTGTTCTTTGATTCTTTTACTCTCTTGTTTCCAAAACTAAATCAATACTATTAATCAATAATTATATTTCACACACTTGTTGCACTCAGAAAATCAGTAAAATGAACAATCCAAATAGCACAGAAATAACATCATTAAACTCAACTATTATCTTCTATTTCACACATTACTAAATCACATTTAGAACAATAAGATGGTCAAAATAGAAAAGAAAACATAATAACTCAGACAAAAGTAAACCATAACACATTGAACAGATAACAAGATGGACATAACTCCATTGCTCTCTTGTTCTTTGATTCTTTTGCAGAGATTAATGAATAGAAAGATGATTGAAGGGGAAGATGAATATGTGGTTCCAACTAAATGGCACCAAATAATCAACATACCCTTCAATTTCTCTATTACAAAAGAGAAGAAACCCCATGATTGAGAAGATCTAAACTCATTTACGTGGTTTAGGAGGGAAAGAAAGCTTTTGAGCATAGCTACTAAAGAAAACAAACACATGATTGAAATTTCCTCTATAAAAAGGAGGGAAAGTGAAAACCCTAAAGCAATAGCTCATCAAAGCAAACGAAAATTGCCCTAATTAAAACCCTACTTTCTTATTCTAAAAAATGAAGAAAAAAAATCATAAACCCCTGTATACTTAATGAAAAATGACAAAAATTAATAGTCACACTCTTAGAGCATAGAGGTAGGCATGGGTAAAAAGAAATTTGAAAATGTGATGTCTACATCAAGTTATTCTGTTTTTTAACTTCTGTCTTGTGCGTGAGCAACAATGCAGTAAGCTTGATGATAAGGTAGTTAAATGCATATTTGTGAGAAACAATTCAGAAAGCAAGAGATATAGACTCTACCATCTGGCCTCAAAGCGGATTTTGGTAAGTAGAGATGTTTTTGTCGAAAACTCAGTTCAGCCCATGCTTTTATGCAAAATATAGTAGAATATCCAGGTGGTTCGAGGGCCATTGCTTTGGAGTCTACATGGCTTGGGTTTCTCTTTGGTTGTATGGATTACTTTATCTTTGGGGCGACATTCCTATCTTTTCCATTTGACCTTGGAGGATACCCGACTAGCATCATCATTGACAAGAGTCCTTTATCTTTTCCATTTGACCCCAGGGGTCATGAGATTCATGTATTGGTATTGGTGCTCTGCAGATGGTGACATTTTCTCATGTATTTGGTTCATTATATATAGCCTTTGTATTTGTTTTGTGCACGACCACCCTTCGATTTCAAGGAAGAAATCATTGTAGGAGGGGTTGTTTTGTAATGAAGTAGATTTGGTTGCACATGCACATGCACATGGGGAATGGGGTCTAGTCAATTAGGCTTAGGGTCATTTACATGTGTACTTTTGGGGGGCCTTGGGCTATATTAGGCATAGGGCTCATAGGCATTGTACTTTTTTTTAAATCATATTCAGTCTATAGACATCTATGTCTTCTTGGTGCTTATGCCCAAGCTTTCATGGCCTTCTTGGCTATTGCCTTAAGATGGTGACCGACACCCATGTTGTCACTCGTGGTCAACCCTAGTTTCTTGCAAAACATAACTATTAACCTAAATTTAACACAAGAATTAGCTTATCATGTCGTTATTTATACCATGAAAGCATCATTAAATATAACTACTAACATAAATTTAACACAAAATATATATAACAATAAATAATAACAAAAAAATACAATAATAACAACATAGAATTAATCTTCATCAAACAATGCATTGAACCACAATATCAAAATACATTAAACCTAATTAAAATAATATTACACTAAACAACAATCTAACAAAACACTCCTGTAGTAAACTACATTATTGAACCATAATGAAATCATCTTAAAAATAACTTTAATAACATGAAATCATCTCAAGAACTAAATTAAACACAACTATTAACCTAAACTTAACATAGAACAATTGAAACTAAAACATTAAACATAACTATTAACCCAAACTTAACTATCATGTTTTGGTGATTTATTATATCTCCATAGCTCTCTTTTCCTTTGATTTTTTACTCTTTGAACATAAAGATGAATGAAGAGAAAGATGAGTATTCAACATACCCTTCATTCTCTCACTTGCCTTTCAGAAGTGATCTGAGACGACTTAAGAAGATATGATGCCATTAATGTGGTAATGGAGAGAAAGAAAGTTTTAGAGCAAATAAATGAGAGCATTGATGTTGAGGTTGAAGTCTACACATAGAGATTTGAAACCTCTATAAAGGAGGGAAAGTGAGAAAATATGAGGAAGATCCTAGGTAAGTATAGTAAAATTGTGGCTAGTTTAAAACCCTTTATTCTAATTAAAAATCAATAAAATCTCACTTTAATCACCGTAAACCCTACTTGAATGGATTTAATTAGTGGTTAATCTCTATTTTACAAGAGACACTCTATGAGTGTCTGCAAGGCTCCCAAATCGGGGGATCAATTTCTACCAAAATTGACGTTGTAGGCATGTAGAGCATGTAGGAAAATTCCAAGGGCTCAGAGGAATGGAGCTAATTTATAGAAGAGAGAGCATGTTATTATTTTTTCCTAAAATTATATGCATCTATTTATTTATAATTATCATTATTCTAGTTGTATAGAGTTTTGGGTGGCACCTAGATGTGCTCTAGTTAACCTAGGTGAGAGTTTGGGCAATGGTTGCTTGTGGTGGGAGAATTAAGCGAAGGAGATGTGCTACATAATAAATACATTAGCATTAATGGTGATGATTAAGGCTAATAAAATATGATTAATTAGAGTATCTAGTATGAGGACCCATTGCTCTAATAGGAATTATAGAGTATTAAATAAGGGTTAAGACTAATGCATTGGGTTAATGTGGATTAAAGCAAATAACCTTCATGGGATAAGAGTGGACATAAGCACATGGATTACAAATAATTATCTCTTAATCACAAGATAATGTGGAAAGAGTATTACCATAATTCACACAAGTTTCATTTATAGAATGCCTCTTATATATGCTAAAGAAGGTACATATCAAGTTCCATCATTAAGGCTGGCATCAAGCTTTCACCACTCCTCCACGAATCAAGGGGTATAAGTCAACTTGTAAGTTACATTCCAAGCTTAAGAATCTCTCCAACTCCACTTGATGTAGGCACCTAGAAGAGATGAATCTTGGGTTGTTTTTCCAAGGCTTTTCAACCTTAGACATGTTGGGCTAGGGACATTTGGTGTAATATCCCAATAGCTTTCATTGTTGATTTGGAATCACCAAGATGGGCTTTGTGTACTAAAATGAAAGAAGGTTGCAATATTTAATCTAAGCTAAACAAGTAGTGTGTGGATGGGCTAGCACTTGGCTCTCCAAGTAGCCTGTACATGTTATATTCAAACTTGGTGATCCTTTTATGGTAATTGTGTTAGCCTATGCATGTTACATTCAAACTTGGTGGTACTTTTATGATAATTGTGTGTGGTAGTCCATATATACAGATATCCCATTGGCTTGTAAGGAGACTTGTAAAAAAATTTTGTAAATTGACATGTGAAAATTTAATAATATATTAGACTTTTAGATTTTACAATCAAAACTTATGTAGGCCTTATGCCAGTATCTTTATTAAATCTATAGGTAGGAGTTATCAAAGCAATGTAAAAGTTGGTTGTTGATGACTTCTCATTATGTCACTATTCTCTTCAAACTTAAAACTCTCAAGGATACAAAATTAAAGAGCTTAATGTTGACATGCATGAATACACAAGAAAATTAAACACTTATTTTCATAATAAGTTTCTATACGAAGTAAGAATTTATAGAAGCATGTTGTGATAATCTTATTTTATGAAAAGCGTCAAAGAAATCTAAAGGTCAGTTCACTTTCTTTTTAAGGGGGAAAAAACCATAAAACCCTCCTAGGGTTTCTAAGAAGCACTTCATTGGCAAGGACATAGTGTTGAATGATTTCATACTACATATTGAAGGAGCGAATCCCTAATTGAGCACCGTTTGAAAAAGAGATATTTGTCCTAGGTGAAAGCCCCTAGGAATGCCTTTTGGACTTCATGCATCGTGTGTGTGTGTGTGTGTGTGTGTGTGTGTGTGTGTGTGTGATGTGTGATGTGTGTGTCATTCTACCCATTCTAAAGGTAAGGGGACAATCAACTTTGCACAACACAAAAGAAGTGAGGGTTAAAAGAAAACGGTACTCTTTTTATTGCACCCAAGGGGAAAAGGCCAAGAGGATGTAATCATGGCCCTTCAAAGGACAAGTTCCCATGAGCACAAAGCTTTTGACTGTAGTAGACACATGTTGGTATAGCTTTTAAAAAGAAAAGGCCAACATTAGCACAAAAAGCAATCACCCAACAACAACAAAGAGAACTCGATAGGTGTAATTAAAAAATAGAGGGAAAATTCGAAATTGGTGAGGGTGACGTGCATGTGTGGGATTCGGTTATAATATTTTAGCCATTTTACAAAAAAAAAAAGACAGAAAATTAAAAATAAAATAAAAAGAGAAGGTAGTAGTGTTTGTTTGATTAAGATGCAAAACGCTACAACGCCAAAATGTTGCTACAACGACTTGCCAGGACCACCATTACACAAAAATTGAAAAAAGAAAACCGAGTGGCGGACAACGGAAGGGGCAAAGCTCAGCTTTCAAGGATCCCCCTCCAAGGAGAATATGTGGAAGGCAACGCTTGTGGTGGCTGACGAGTCACTAAGAGTTAGCAGTTGGCTGTTCACATTACGGCCGCCGTTGTGTGCTGAGAGCGTCCGGCCTGCTACCTTCTATTGGGTGGAAACAAGGAGACTCGCCCTTTCTTCATCTTCTGGCGCTGGCGCTGGCGCTCGTGATTCTTCCTTTTGGCCGCTGCCATTTGTGATGACTTGATTGGACAACTCCACCGCTGCTTTCACCTCGCCCTCGTTCAGCTGCCTTGCCTTGTACGCCTCCAGCGGCCAGTCAGTTGTGAACACGACGTACAGGATGGAGACGGCACACGCCACTTGTGCGGCCAGTAGACCATACCACAGCCCCGCGAACCCCAAGCTCAGCTGGAACGCCAGCGCAACCGCCACTGGCGTCCCCACCAGATAGAAGGATCCCAAATTGATCCGCGCCGCCGCCGACGGCCTCGCGCTTCCCCTCAACACGCCGCAGCCCGTCGTTTGCGGGCAGTTCCCCAGCTCGCACAACCCAACCAGCGGCATCACCGAAGCCGTCAGTAAAAGTACGCTCTCGTCTTTAGTGAACAGGCGGCCCCAGGCGTGCCTTAGTGTGGACGCCCACGCCAGGTGCAACAGCGCAACTATGGACGCCACCGCTAGCGCGACCATGGTGGCGAGCTTGGCCTTGTCCGGGCGATTAGCACCGAGCTCGTTGCCCACGCGCGTGGACACGGAGGAGCTGAGCGCCAGAGGGATAGTGTACATTAAAGAGGTCGTTTGAATGAGAATGGCGGTGCTGGCCACGGCGAGGCGAGGGTTGGGCAGGTAGCCGGCAAGTAAAATCAGAATCTCGTACCACCACCACTCTAGGCAGATAGCAAAACAGCTGGGCAACGCCAGACTCCATAGCGGCCACCACTCCTTCAGCGCCGCCGCCGACCACCCGCTCCATGTCCTCTTGTACACCCCGGAGTATCGCAAGTATGCGAGCAAGAACAACACCATGTTCAGGTTCGTCCAGGCAGCCGCTATGGCCACCCCGGGCACTCCCAGCTTCAGCACAAACACGAGCAAGATGTTGAGCGGAATGTGGAACAGGACGGCGAGCGCAGAGCACCACATCATGGGCGCGGTGATGCCCTGCGAGCGCATGTACACTCTCATAGGCTGCAATAAGCAATTCACCAGCAGGTCCGGCATGGAGAAGATGCAATACGTGCTGGCCACTGCCGTAATGCCGGCATCTTGGCCCAAGCGTAACAGGATTCTTTCTAGATTGAGCCACAGAAGGCTAATAGGAATGCTTGCTGTGAGCAGAATGAGTATGGTCCTCTGCAGGCAAAGCCCGATTTGCGCCCAGTTCTGTGCTCCAAAAGCCTGGCCGCATATAGGATCCATCCCAGAGGCCAAGCCGAACAGGACCGAGTAGCCTGTGATGTTTGTGAACCCAATTGACAAAGCTCCGCCTGCCAGTTCTAAGCCCCCAAGCCGTCCCAAGCACAGAACAGAAACCATTGCTCTTACATACACCACAAAGTTCATAGCGGCTACTGGCACAGCTATTCCTCCCAGCTTCTTAAGCTCCTCCACAACCTACATTTCATTCAAAATCAAATTACATATGTTGTAATCCTGCATTAGGCAAATCATTTAATCACATAGAAAGAATGCATGAAATAGGTAGGCAAACCTGCGCACTTAGCTCCTTAGTCGCATCTTTGGAGGGCTGCATATCCCCATTCATTACTTTGTGCCCGGCTTCCACTTCAGTATAGCTCCCCATGCACACCCACAAAAAGAATAGGCAATTTATGTGGTGAAGAGCATGCACATACCCGCATACTTGGACACGATGTTTGTCCAAAAACCCTCACACACAGCCTACCTATTCGCAGCAGGTTTTTCTAGTTGTTGCTGAGTTAACGAAGGAAACAATATGTAATCCCTTTCCGACCCCCGCTCCCCACAGCAACTTGGCCACGATAACAAAGAGAGGCTATGCTCGCACACAACGAGAACAAAGGTGGAATGAATGTGTGCACGTGTGGAACACCCAGTGTGCCAGACACACACAAAGTACCTAGGATAGCTACCTAGCTAGCTGCTAGAGGGAAGCAAAACATTCCCAATTTGTACTATTTCAATGTGGAAAGAGGCCTATGATCTATTGAAAAGGAATGGATTAAAAAAACGCTCCTTTCGAATCAAAAGTGTGAGCACTGAGATCACTGTTTGCCCTCCACCCAAAGCAGGCTTTGGGACGGGTGAGTGCCAAGTGGCCGCAATGAAACGGAGTTTTCAGAAGGGCGAAGCGCTTGATTTGAAGCAGTCAAGCTCAAACTTCTGAGAGTATCTCTGCAAGTGGTTCAGGAGATCAGCGGGGGGGGCAGAGAGAGAGAGAGAGAGAGAGAGAGAGGGAGAGGGAGAGGGAGCTCAACTTTCAAGTTAGAGTCAACTGTCAGAGAGACGGCCCCTGGAGTGTTGGCTCAACTTGGATGAATGAGAAATTTGAGGATGAGAGTCGAGATTCCTCGAGAGGATTGAGATGCGGTTACGGTTCAGGCTCCGCAGAAGTGCTCCCTATCCAGATTCCAAATCGTCGAATGGGTGGACCAGCTGAAGGGTTGTCTTCGAACTAGGGGTTGTGCCCCCAAACACTAAAGCCAAACAAAGTTGCGAGAGAGCCTCGCCTCACTTCACTCTCAGCAGGTTGGAAGAAGAAGAAGAAGTCCAATCAACTGAACCCTCGGGCCTCGACAGTCGAGGTAGAGCCTGAGGGAGTCAGCCCTCAGGTAGGGACGTGAAGTGACTGTGTAACCATTGAGTGCATCCTAACAGCTTGCCGAGCTCATTTGGCCTTTTACTGGCCCCTTGCACGGGCCTTCCCATTTAAAGCGAAACCATACAAATAATACGGCTCTGCGCCGCCGCCTGCTTATTATGTATTAAGTTATTACGATAACATTTTTGTGAGGGGTCGTTTCGTTTGAACGAAGACCCAGGACTCCTGACCCTGTACCATGTAAGCCTAGGCATTTTTGGCTCCCGTGTCCCCTCACTTGAAAGTTGACATAGACAATCAACATGACCTACGAGACAGCATTAACTCTCTTTGTAAAAAAACTCTTTGCCCATACATCCTGTAGGTAGTTTCCACCAATATTCACTCCTCCTCTCAAGAGCTGCTCTGCTGTTCACGCCAAACTTAAAATTAACCATTCGTAGGCAACCTGTGTGACTTCTGCACAACAAGTGGTTCCATATAATACCAGTGCCACAAGTGGGGTTCCATACAATACCAGTGGCGCATCTTATTAGGCGGCAAGCTCTCCCGCAATCTGCACACTTTGCACAAAGCCTATAGCTTCTTTTTGGCCTGCCATGTAAAAGGCCTTAGTGTTCACTTGAGGTTTTTGGCTAGGGAAAGTTTTGGAGACACAATAAGTACAAAAATTTATTGGTATCTTATTCTATCTCTCTAGGCTAGGTTGCTTCTCTTTCTCTCTCCCTCTCCCTCTCCCTCTCTCTCTAAATATAGGCAAGCCTTGGGAACATCCAATCTCACTTCTCTTAGGATATATCATTTGTGGTCTCTTGGGATTGTTCATACGAACGTTAAAAAGGCTCTCTCTCTCTCTCTCTCTCTCTCTCTCTCTCTCTCAATATAGGCAAGCCTTTGTGCACGTCCATAGGATGTACTCCTTATTCAAAATTATCTTTTCGTTTTCACCACTGGTGGCCAACCTATTGACAACATAGGAATAGGCCCTTAGAAGCCAAATGGTATCCCACTCAAATGTAGGAATTTAGTGCATTCTTACTCACCCCTTTAAAGATCGGTCAACTTTCTAGTCCACTAGGTCAACTTTCTAGTCCACTAGGTGTCTTATGATTTGAGTTTGAAGAAATGACTTTTTCCTAGTGCAAAGTAAATGAATGGTCATTTCGGAGCACATTTTCCAAGCAAGGAAGAATAATAGACGGTAGCCAAGAGCTAGGTGACCATCATGGATGGCCAGCATGACACATCACCAAGCAAAACAAGCAACTGGGAAACCAAAGAGGCACATCAAGTAATAGAACGAGTAGTTGGGTGATGTTTACATATTAGCAATCAGAGCTAAAAAGAAGTAGCACCACTGCTGGCCAACCTATTGACAACATAGGAAATAGGCCCTTAGAAGCCAAATGGTATCCCACTCAAATGTAGGATTTTAGTGCATTCTCACTTACTCCTTTAAGGATCGGTCAACTTTCTAGTCCACTAGGTATCTTATGATTTGAGTTTGAAGAAATGACTTTCCCCTAGTGCAAAGTAAATGAATGGTCATTTCGAAGCGCATTTTCCAAGGAAGGAAGGATAACCAATGGTAGTAGCAAAGAGCTAGGTGGCCATCATGGATGGCCAGTATGCCACATCACCAAGCAAAACAAGCAACTGGGAAACCAAAGAGGCTCATCAGGTAATAGAACGAGTAGTTGGGTTATGTTTACATATTAGCAATCAGAGCTAAAAAGAAGTAGCATAGGTTAAAAGTTGGTTGGTTGGGTGTCTGGATGGTGCCTTGATGTCCATGATGAGAATATAGCTAAAACTATTAACTAAAGTCATAAATAGTTTACCCATCAACCAAGGTCTTGCTCATCAAACTTTTAGAGTTCAAGCTCATTTTACAAATCTCACACCAATAGCTTTTAGATTGCAAGGCTTTTAAAAGATAAAATGGCAAGTTATGAGCTATTTGAAAGAGTACTATGAATTAATTATTCATAATAATCTCAACATGGCAAAGCATATATTATTATGAGTGCACTTGTGGCGAAAAATTTCCAAAATTCTATGAATGTATATGCATTTTGGGCCTTAATGTAAGAAGCCAATATTTGTATGTTGAGATAAAAAGTTTCACCCATTTTAAAAGTTCCATATTTGATTAGTGAATACATTATCGACAGAGTAGATCACTGAGTCCGATTTGGCATATCATTGTAAGAAATATCTCATGTACGACCTTATATTATACACACACACACACATGTTGTTCCAAGTGAATTTGCAACTCCCCCTCCCTTACAAATGCTTCATTTTAGTTGAGTACACAACATAACACCAAGGGAGATACAACAGAAGGTGAATATAGCTTATCGAGGCTAATCATATAGCTAGTCCATGCAACATGCTTCTCAAGGAGTGGAGGATTGTTTGAAGCATGTGCTATAGAATAGATGATATGGCATGGGTTCTACTTTGACACTTTGCCACCTTTTCAATACACAAGAATAGAGGCATCTACTTTGATTAGGCATGGGCGAAAGAGAGTTATTAGAGATGATATTTGGGAGCTTTATATCTAGGAATCGTGGGTTTAATTAGCCACTTGTTGTTTGCAAGCGCCTATACACAGATCACTTTTTGGTACTAACATAGGAGGGATTTGCATAGATATTCAAATATTTAAGAATTCACATGTTGCATGCATTCTAAATATTTTTAAGAAAGCTCCAAATCTCATGAAACTAATTACATGTGAAGATAGATTATGAGTAAGTTAACATAGGAGCTACATATGAAGCTCTAAGAATGCAAAATGTGTGATACACATTATATAAAGATAGACGAGCATGTGATCCTTAATTATTTGACAAGATTTGATGGTGCTTCCATTTCTTATTAAAAGAACGGTTTGTCCTCTTTTTTTTTAAGTGTTTGCCCTCTTTTTTATGATCGTTGATTATGAGCTCCACTTTTTGTACATCAGATTACACATCAAGAGAGTTTTTTTAAAGCATTAAGTGGTTACACCACATAAACACTCCCTCTTTCTTGACACAGGGAAATGCACATAAAGAGAGATTCTTGTGTTTGCACATTGGTTGAGCATTAAGTGGTTGACACCACAACGCTCCTTCTTTCTTGACAAAGGAAAATGCATGGCATAATCACAAGATTCTCCACGTCAAAGCTAGGGTAGCATTGCAAAGTACTTCACACCTTAAAGACTTATAGGAACGTGGAGACTAAAGAAGCATTGTAAGGTGACATAAAGAGTACAGAGGTAGGCTTGAATACGAGGCCCATCAAGGAAAAAATGGATCTTGGGTCTTTTAGCCAAATATATAGGATTATCCATAATTAGACCCACAAAATAAGAGAGCATAAGTTGCCTATGCAACCCCATCATCTTTAATGAGAGTGAACCTAAAGTTATAGAAGATGACTACCAATTCAAATATCCTTACTCAATAGAAGATTATACTTGAAGCATGAAATGTGATAAATATGGAGTAATGGTGTGGCCACAAATCGTGGGTATGTTGGAACTTGGATTTCTTTCATTTGAAAGTGCAATTTATTAGTGTTGGGTATTTCGAAGTTCGTCTAGAGTTTGATCAAGTATCCTTAGTGGTGTGAACACATTAGGTGTCAAAACCCTCATATTTAGGATAAAAAATAAGGCCTTGGTGTTGCCTAGAGTTAGTCTAGAGTTTGATCAAGTATCCTTAGTGGTGTGAGCACACGAGCTGTGAAACCCTCATATTTAGGGTCAAAAAATAAGGCCTTGGTGGGTGGATTCACTATAACAATGAATATCATTCGAGTTGTGCAAACTAACTCTCTCTTCGCTTGAGTATCTCATCTCTCTCTCCCTCTTACTTTCTCTCTATCTCCTCATCTTGTACAACCATTGTCATGGCTTAAACCTTCTTCTCTCTCCTTACTTCATCTCTCTTCTACACGTTCCACCATAGCTCCTCTTGGGATACCCTGTTTCTACACGGGATGAACCATATCCGTATTTTTGGGGTGTTTACATTCATAGGATCGCTATATTTTTAGGGTATTTACGCTTTTAGGATTTTTGTGTTTTGAGGCTTTCTATGGTTTCTCTTCTACCCCACCACCATTGCTTTATGTGTTTATAGCTATGCTATGCCGTCATCACAGGCTGCATTTTGTGTCTAGCTATCCTTGCACCACATGAACTGAGGCATCATGATCATATTCATCATTAGATCTAGGGTTTGATGCTAGCCCCCATCATAATCATCATTAAGGCTACCGCCACTTCGAATACACTACTGCGACCTCTTCCTAGGCGCCCACTCCTGTGCAGCCAGTCCTGTGTTTTTTTGTGCAAACCTGTGTGCCCTCTTCTACCTTCTGCTGTGGCACGTCTGCCGCACCATCGACTTCTTGCTTGTTGTGATCTCCGGTAGCGTCGGCTACAAAATCTCTATTGCCTATCGTGGGCCCAACTTCTCCTTGGTTGGTGATCGCCTACTCCACCGGCCTCTGCAACAATAATCTTGCATATGCAGCAAGGTATCAAGTAATTATATCAGAGTCTCTTTGAGTTAAAAGACCATGGAGGAGTTCATCATTTCGTTAGGTTCTCTACCTTGCAACAATAATCTTGCATATGCAGCAAGGTAATTATATCAGAATCTCTTTGAGTTAAAATACCGTAGAGGAGCTCATTAGTTTCGTTAGGTTCTCTACCTTGGCCATCATGCTAATGTAACATGAAGCATATGCTCCTTGCCAGTAAACGTCCCACAGTTGACCACCAAGTGTTAGAATCTTGGAAACATCAACATAAGAAGACAACATTATATCATCATCAACATTCTACCATGCTAAAGTTTGTTAAACATCTAAAAATCTATCTTTTTAGTTGTATGTGTTAGGTTCTTTGCTCAAGTAGTCCCCCAAAATTTGAGTTATATGTTTTTGGTTCCTTTTGGATTTCATAACACCTTGTTATCTATAAAAGCTCCTCTCTATTATTCTCATTTTACCCCTGCTTGGGGGGATGGTTGTTTTGGTATGTTGATGTAAGTAGTCTTTGTTCCCTGGGCATGACTTGACCTCTAAGTCATTTGCACTAGACCATGCTTTATGAACCTATGAGCAATGCTTTTAGCCTCTAAGCCATGTTCATGAGCCATTGAGCTAATTGTGGGGTCCATGTTTGGTCTTTGCTTGTGTTGGAGTATGAGACTATTGAAGGTTATGCATGCAACTCCACCATCACTTTGAAGTGGGATTTTTCGGGTATTTTGAAGTTAGTATGGAGTTTGGTCAAGTGTCCTTAGTGGCGTGAACACACTCTTATTTAGGGTCAAAAGGCCTTGGTGCCTATAAAAGCATGTATTTGGGTGGATTCATTATAATAGTGAATATCGTTTGAGTTATGCAAACTTGCTCTCTCTTGGCTTGAGTATCTCATCTCTCTCTCTCCCTCTTACTTTCAATTAATCTCTTCATCATGTACAACCATTGCCATGGCATAAATCTTATTCTCTCTCCTTTTGCCATCTCTCTTGTACACATTCCACCATGATGTTGATATTTCACCCTCCATAGCTCCTCTTGGTGGATACCCTGATTTTTACAATTAGTGGGGACTTATGGGGATGTTCTAGGCACCTCCCACCATAAAACTTCATTGGCATTATACTACACTAGTTAGTATCAAACCCATGGTATACGAGAAAATTAGTCCACATTTAAAAATTACTCTTATAGATGGCTGAAAGCATGGATAGGTGGTACAAAAATCAGTGTCTTTGACATCTCTTTTCAAGTAGGAAAAATAATGTGAACATTTGTAATTTTATACATTTGAAAAAAAAAATTATGTGGTCAGTTCAGTAGGTGGAGGGTTCTTGCCAAGTCTCCATTTTGCTCGCTTCTTGCTCTCTCTCTCTCTCTCTCTCTCTCTCTCTCTCTCTCTACTGTCCTCTTTATGCTTCCTCATAGCAAAGAATCTCTCTCTCTCTCTCTCTCTCTCTCTCTCTCTCTCTCTCTCTCTCTCTCTTTGCAACGAACATGGATGACTTCAGTGAGAATATGAATACATAGCTTTTGGCACTTACAAAGTACATGGATGTACAACCATTGCAGATTCTGGCTGGAGAGGGTGCAAATATGGCTATAGAAGGTGAAAATATAGCTAGGGAAAGCGTGGAAAATCAGCATGTCGCTACAAGGGCAATCAGGAGTACTAGGTTTTGAAGAAGAGGGTGGAACGAACACGGAAGAAGGTCATTGAGCAGAGCTGTGGGAAAAATATTGAAATTGCACAATTTCAACGAAAGAAGATCTGTAGGGTTGTTGCAAATTGCTGGTAAGAGACCACCCAAGGAATTGGCATCACTACTTAGAGGGAGATTTTTCAACAGGTCCTTCTCCATCCTGCTTTTAAGAATCTACAACCTTCAAGTTTAGGTCTTGAAAGAGTTATTTTTTCAAACACACATAATACTTTGATGCAAGTGAAGGTCCCATGATCAGGAGATGAGCTTTTGCCCAAGAGATTAACCTGTATGATGATGGTGAATAGTGAGGACAACAACTCAAAACGTGCCAATTTTTCATAAGCAACAAACCTATTAGAAATCTTGTTGCAGCACATTAGGGGAAGATTGAGGTCTATGGGGGCCCTTTAAGCTGCCATGAGATTAAGGAGATGATTAGTGTGAAGGCCAATAGGAAAAATACATGTGTACAAAAATGTTGGGTTGATTAAGAACCTAAATCTTGTGGTAAAAGGTAGAATCTTACCTTTTTCAGATCTGCCAGCAAAGAAAATCTTCAATATCTTTTCTTTTTATATTTTTTTAAAGGAAAAGTTTCAAAAAGTTAGCCCCCCTCACTTCCCTCTTCCCTCCAAAAGTAGGGGCGCGCTTCTCTCTCCTCCCTTTTAGACTAACCCACTTTCCCTATCTACCACTCACTACACCCTAACTTACAGCCCTATCTTCATCTACAACTTGAGGAAAGCTCTTTGCTACCACCTACTCAGAGAAAGCTCTGTTATCAGCCTCTCTCTCTCTCTCTAGAGGAAGCTCTGTTATCAGACTCTCTCTCTCTCTCTCTCTCTCTGTGTGTGTGTGTGTGTGTGTGTGTGTGTGCAAGCAGGCACCTAATGCAATCTCTCATTAGCTTTCTTTTGAGGAAAGCTCTTTGCTACCAGCTGCTCAGAGGAAGCTTTGTTATCAGCCCTTCTCTCTCTCTCTCTAGAGGAAGCTCTGTTATTAGACTCTCTCTCTCTGTGTGTGTGTGTGTGTGTGTGTGTGTGTGTGTGTGTGTGCAAGCAGGCATCTAATGCAATCTCTCATTTGCTTTCTTTTGAAGGTTTAGCTTTCTGTGTGTGTGTGCATGTGTGTGTGTGTGTGTGTGTGTGTGTGTGTGTGTGTGTATTGTGTGTGTGTGTATGGATTTGCAGCGATCTTCTTTGAAGCTTTAGCTAGCTCTCTCTCTCTCTCTCTCTCTCTCTCTCTCTCTCTTTCTCTCTCTCTCTGAGCAGGTATTTGCTTTTTTGCCATATTCTTAGCATTCACTTTCTTTTCATTTGGGCCATCTATGGCTCTTCAGTGTGTACGTAGGCCATCATCCACTATAGAGTCCATGGCTATTTTCAAAGTACAGGATGATGAAGGTTATTGGATTCCTACCGTTTTTAAGCGGTTCATGTGGATAACAATGCAGCCTAGTTTGAGGGGTGCACACAAGGTTCCTCGGAGGCATATGGCTTACACAAACCATCACTGGAAAGGAAGGATCTTAGAATTCAAAGTTTGCAACAAGGATGGAAAACGGCTTGCAAAGGTACAACATGTTTACACCTCAAGCCAAATACATCTTGAAGATGAGAACTCACCACGGTTCCCAACGAACTATAAGTTTCAGAACTTGTTTAATGTTTCTTTGCTTTAGAGAAATGCTTGCATGAAGACTATGTGAATATCAAGAACTCCAATGTATTCTATTGTATGCAGATGTTTTCCCTTCAACATGTGTGGAATGGCAGCCTCTAGAATGTTTTACAGGGACCTTCGAAGCATGTCATGTTGATCTAAGTAGGCTTATGTATGCTGGGGAAACAAGTTCCGAACTTGCAAATAGAGGAGTATTTTTCATTGCTGCAACATATGTTGTGCCACAGAGGGGAAGGTTTGGAGAACTTGAGCCAATTTCTCCTCCTGCACTAAATAGCCCGGAATGGCCCATTCCAGACCCCACCACAATGGAGAGCTTTCAGCACAGGATTTTCCATGACATTCAGTCAAGCCTAAAGACTGCATATGGATCCCACAAGATAAGTGTATCTCTTTTCATGCTGCCTTTACATGTGTTTATTGCTATTTTCAAAGTAGGCAAGTTCCATCGCACCCCAACAATGTGGATAAGCAAAGATGGGGCCTTTGAAGCTTTAGATACATTTCTAAAAGGCGATTGGACCACCAAGGTGGCAGAACATCAAGGCGATGTAATAAAGTGCTCAGCGGTAATGTCAATGGTAAGATGCAGGTATCAAATAGGCAAGCAAAATCTAACTATGGTGTACCCTATTAGAAGGTGGAAATGCTCGCATGGTGAATGGGAAACTTTGGATTCTGATCTCTATGCTAGGGAGGAGGTAGAACTTCATATTGAAGTTCACCCAAGAGAGGAGCATATAGTGGTAGTTAATGATGATTGGAATTTAGCTCAGTTGAGCGATCGTATTGTCATGTCCTTTAATGTAAGAAACCAATTCAAGTTTGTTGTTTCTAATCGACCTATGCGTCACAGGTCAGAGAAACATACACTCTATGTGTCATTGGAGCCCCCTAGGGTCCTTAGCTTAAGTTGCAGACTTAGGTAACATTTTGAGTGATTTTTGGCGATAAATTGTAATGGTGTACTTTTGAATACAAAATTTTTGATTGCACCATAGCCCCAATGTCCTCTGTATTTCACTGCAATTCTATAAATTTATTAAATGTTTAAATGGAATGCTTTATAAGAATAGATTTTGCTCTATAAAGCTCATTTCATTCTTAAGATCTCGCAGTTTCTATTTCCCTTCAATATCTCGCCATGGCTTCAAGCTCTAACTCGCTACGTGCAAAGCTTGAGAAAATTGGGCTCTCAGCAGGTGCAGGTGAGAACATCGCCATTTTTGAGGGGGTGATTGATATGCAGAGAACTATAGACCTTCACACAGAGGCTTTTCAAGAGCAGGTCCAGTACATGAATGATGTAGTGGCACAATATGTCATGCAATTGCCTGAGTCCACCACTAAATGGGTTCTAGTGGACTTAATCAGGCATCTGTACCATGGTGACAAGTCGTTCCGATTCAGGCTCAACCAATTTTTGAAAGGGCTTACATCTAGCAATTACAGGGTCGAAGATGATGACACTGTTTATGAATTGCAGGTTGGTAATGTAGGCACCACCTTCCTTTCATGGGATATGACGTTAGCACTGTTTCTGCAAGAAGCCAGGGATGCAGAAAAAAAGAAGGGAAAGGCAATGAGTAAAGAAGTAGCTCTTGTGAAGGAATCCAAAGGCGAGGTGGAAGAGGCTTTCTCAGAAGAAGCTGAAGCGTCCATGGCCTTAGTGCTTCTCCAACAAGGGTCAACTGAGGATGAAGACCCTCATCGTGACCTCGAGGGGGATGAAATTGTGGAAGAGATCCCTGAGTTGGATGTAACCACTTTGAATCCCATCATCATGGATAACAAGGAATTTCTTTTCCTTGATGACATTTGTAAATCCTTGGGGTTAAGGGAGGATGAGGCCCTAAGCATATTAGCAACTGGGTTTGGTTTCTGCAAAGAAGACACTTGAGCAACAGACTGCAGGTGTACAGATTGATTTTGATGACCATGATCTTACCAAAGCGCTAGCATTCCAAGGTTATGATACAGAACGTACAATTGAGGAAACTGTTTCTAATGCTCTTGTTGCTATAGAAAATGTAGCAGCAGAGTATGAAAGTGTCCCTCAAGAAGCATTTCAACCACATAAGCGCTTGCATGTAGATACATCAGTTGAGCAGCGTGGAAGCAGTATAGACATATGCAACCCACGCACAAGCCAATGTGATGACGACATTGAGGTGGGGTTAAATCAAAGTCGTGCCTTCATATTTATAAGTGAGTTATTACTAACACGAACTTTTTCTCTTGTAGAAAGCTTATATTTTTGACAAGTTTGCTGCACGTGGAGGTGGAGTTCGTGTGCAATCCGATGGACGAGACACCTCCTTGATTCATTACCTTCCTAGCCTCTCTCCATCATTTATTCGAGTAATCCATTTAGAGTACTCTGAGGAGGCACAAGCAGAGCTCATCAAAGTGTAAAGCTCGAAGTGGGGTTCTCACCGAAGATGGGCTAGCAAATAATGCAAACAAATGTATACTTATTAGCAGGGAGGTAGCTATGTATACATTTGCAGGCAACTACACCGGCCATGTGCTAAGCCATTGTGCTACAACAATCTCCAAAGTTGTAACCAATCCTATTATTATAGCTAATAGCCTAGGTGAGAAAGCCACGCAGAGTGACGAAGCTAAAGAAGCTCTCAGAAATCTTCTCAGGAACTTGTAATTTTCTTTCTACGAAATCAATACAAAATGTATACTTTTTTAATTGTAATGTTTTAAAGAATTCTCAACCATTTCTCTTGTTTATTTGTTGTGTCAGCACTGTGCCCTATAAACTATTGGCAGGCATGTGAATGTGTAGGAAATTTCATTGATAATGATCAAATATTTGTTCAAATATTGTCAATTAACATCCAGCTGAAATCTGGCAGTACAAAATCTGAACAATTTAAAAAAAATCAAATTTTTTTTATGTTTTTTGATGTTTGTAAGCATATTTATCATCAAAAAAGTGTACATAAAAGAGTACAAAAATGAAAAAAACAAGCCTCTGCGCTACGGTGCGAATTTATGCTTTTCAAAGTTGAGGACAGGCTTAAATTCACGCCATAGCGCACAGGCATCATTTGTTCATTTTTGTACACTTTAATGCATTATGTACACTTTTTTTGATGATTACTCTGCCTAGAAACATCAAAAAAAAAAGAAAAACTTTTGCTTTTTTCAAAAATGTTCTATCTACTGCCAGACTTCACCAGGTGATTTTGAGCCCCAAATGACCTTTTTTTGTCCCTGAGCTTTTCTAAGGCCTTATTGAGCTTTAAGCCTTTTTTTGGTCCTAAAATAAATTCAATTTAATTTTGTTTCTACACTATGTAAGGATCCTTTGTTCAATGCCAACAAAAATACCATGTATAACAAGATAATATTCAAATTTCATATTAGTTTTCACAATCACCTTATCAATAATACAAATTTTGTTCCTATTTGACTAAAGCTCTTAATACATGATCAACAATTTTACCCATTCAAACAACAGTACAAGAAATGAAATGTCTACTTTTATAACACAGTTGAAACAAATGAATACGTTGGGTAACGAGTCATTGACAATATCTTATAGATTCAAAAAAATGTATTACAATGTTGGAGATTACAAAAGGCACAAAGGCCGCCGCCTAAAAGCTTAATCCTATCCTATAGATCCTTCCTTATGAAGCACTTTATCCTGACGTAGATGTAGTGCAAGTGCCATATCAATAGGCTTTAGGGTCACCCTTTTGGCGTGAGCATGGCACAGCACCGAATCTTGAAACAGAGAGACCAAAATTGTTTCTGACGCCTCTTGGAGGGCCTCGAGTGCCGTACTCTGTACCTGAGTGACCTTGTCTCACTGTACTTGTCGATGACTTCTTTTACAACTCTTGTAAAAGGGGCCTTCGCCATGATGGGGTCTGTGCTCTTTTGGCACTTTCTGATTTCTCGCAGAGCCACGGTCCCTGGTTTCCATCTTCTCTTCTTGTTGGCTAACAGGGGGTGGTGGTGGATGCGACCTCTCTTCCCATGGTTGTCTATCATTTCTAATTTTTTTTCGCCTTTCTTGCTCGGCTGGATCTAGATTTAGTCTTCTTTTACTTGCTTCTGCCTTCTTCTTTTCTTGTTCTTATTTTAATCTGCGTGCTTCTTGAATCCTTTGTTCTCGTCTTTCCCTCTCCCTTTGCTCCTCCTGCTCCTGTCTTTCCCTCTCCCTTTGCTCCTCTTCTTGTCGTCGATCCTCCTCTTCCATCTCCACCTCTTGCTGCCTTTTTGCACGTTCCTTCTTTCTCTTGACACAAATCTTTATTCTTTGTTTTTTAGGTGGAGGCTGGGACTAACGCCTCTCAAGTTCCTCATGTAGTGTTTGTGCTAAGAGCCTATCCTGCTCCTCACAACAGCTTATTTCCTCTGCTTCATAGAAGTCAGCAGCCTGTTGATACTGCTCTTGCTCAGTACAGAGAAGTGCTTCCTGGTCTTCCTCAAATGCGACCCTTAGCTCCTCTTCTAGCGGCTGAGGGAGTAGGGCTTGCTGTTGCTCTCTTCTTCTATGCGCCTCCTCATCAATCTGGCGCTGTTGCTCTTGCAGCACACGCTCCTGCTGCTCAGCCTCTGAGAGAGGTCGGGGGAATGGTGTATGCGTGGTTCTAAATGAGCCGGTGTCTCCAGGCTGCTTGGAGACATCCTCAATATTGTCCAGTCCTGAAAACACATCCGGCTGTACATCTTCCTGTCGAGTCTCTACCTCTCTGTCCATGCTTGTATGCTTCTTTTTGATGCGTTTTTGCACTTGTTGAAATGCCTGTGCCGCGGTGACTGCCTGTATCAAATTGTGTGCACACCAGATGGTACGTTTGGGTTCTCACTTTTCCGTGCAGTGTGCTTAGTTCTAGCCATCCATTGACTTACACGAGTGAATGAACATGAAAATGTACTTTTAAAACTCATTTTTACAGGTTTATATAGTTTTTGAAAAAAACTTATTAATGAAAAAATCTATAGAAATTTAAAAAAAAGCTTTAACTTAAAAAAGGCTACAATTTTTTAATATGGAACCCATTTTCGACCCATATGCCTACGTGCACCGAACCACTCACGCATCCCATGCATGGCACTTGATGCTCGCCATGCAATTGCTCATTTTGCAGATTGACATTTTTTACAACCCTTCGTAGTAATGATACCTGCCCTTTTGGTTTTTGTCGGCGTCGACCTCCCAAACTACGATAAAACCAATTAAACATCTCATGCAAGGCATTACTTTTTTCCTTACCACCTCCACCATGTCGCGTGTTCTTAAAGTATGCTGCCTTAGCTTGATAATGAGAGCGCTCCATTCCTTGGGTGCTCCAAATTGCCATTAGACCATATTGGTTGAGAAAAAAATGTGCGTGGGCAAATATAATGTGCTGCAACAAAGATCATATCAGAATTTTACTATTTGGCGATTAATATCAATAAATAGATAGAAAGCTAAATACCATATAGTGGGTGATATGTGTTTCTCCCCATGCATCAACCATTTGCAGTAAATGTATGTATTGCAGTCTTTAAGTTTGCAATCTCCTCAGCAACAACAAGTGGAGCCTTTTCTAGCAATTGAATCATTTTGTCAAGTGACTCCCACAGCCTTGCCCACTTGAGACCAAGCTCTGCATTATTCCCATGATAAGTGGTGCATTCACAAATGGCCTTCCAGATCTCATATTTTGTGTGACTGTTGTACCCCTCGTAATTTGAGAGAAGGTGTCTTGCTTTGGACCCACCCATGCATATTTTGTTTGGATTATCCTGACCCGGTCCTGACTTTTTAGTATGCTTAGTTAACTTTACAGCACCACCATGAAGCCCCACGCTTGAAAGGACATCTTCCAGCTTACTGATGCATTCGTTGTTTGCAAAGATGTTCAGGCTCCATATTCCATGCATAATTGATATGTAACTTCAGTAATTTGTCCATTATGCGTAACCTAGCATGAAGCGTGCAAATATGAACACGGGAAAGTGGAATCTCTAATATAGGGTTCCATGAGATATCTTCTTGATCACGATTAGGCGAACAATTGGTATTACAATTCATAATGCCATTAACCCACTGCATAGGTTTCTTGGGATCTTTGTTTTGCGTTGTACTCATTGAAGGTGGTTGTACATTTTTCTTGCCCTTTGCATGAGATTTGGTCGTCTTGGTGGCTGCAACCTTGCCTGAAGCTTTGCCGCGTTCAATATACTCTGATTTTGAATGGCAGTAATAAATACATGGAAAAAAAGTATTTGCTCCTAGCTTGCATCCTAGCATACACTTCAATGTCTTTAAATCACCTGCCATGTGCCACTCAACTGTAAATGTTTCTACATCTTCCACATGCAAAGTTTCTCCTTTTGATTGCAATGATATGACATTTGGGATGCCTGTTCGGGTAAGGTACCATCGCAATGTATCATTTGTCTCCTGTGGAAGCTCAAATGCTGACAACCACCATATATTCTTTTCTGATTGCACTCCATAGTAATCTTTTCCCTGAGATTGACTTCCCGTGTTGGAATTTGAGGCTTGTGCACTACAGTCAAGAAGATTATCATCCTGTTCCAGATTTCCTTTGATAGCCCTGTTCATAAGTGTTAGGCTGACTCTTTCTAATTTTCGTCCTTTTATAATTTGACACTCATCAAGCTTTAACACAAACACAGCTTGACCTTGCACTCCTCAATGCTTAGACCATAATAAGAAATCATAGCTCTTTGAAGGGTCCTTAAATCAATAAAGACATTGTTGTACTTGTTGTATTCAAATACCTTTGTAGTACATACAGGCAGAGCATCCTCCACATGACGGTAGCCACCTAACATGTTTGCAATTTTTGAGTTTGCACTTTTTCTTGCCATGGTTACACTGTATGGAGTTGGTAGCATGGGTTGAAGAAGTCCTTTAGCACGATGACCTAGTGTAAACACCCTGTAAATGGCTTCATATCCCTTCCTACTGACACCAGCACTATCACATGCATCCATAATCTGTATGGGGCTTACCATATTTTGCAGCTCTCCAAAAATTTTGTTTCGAATTTGCTTAGATATTTTGCATGTGGGATCTTCTAGTAGCTTTGATATGTCTGATAATTTAACAACATGTTTCAATATGCCTGCTCTACATTCCTCAGCACCACCTTCATATCCCATCATATCCCCAGCAATATCTCTACATGGAACATAAATACAAAATAACATCAATACGTTTCACAAAACAGAATGTCCTGCAAAACAATGGCAAGAATAGAAGTTACCTTGTTGCTCATACACATTGTTTTCTTGCTCCACTTAGGGTTGCCAAGGTCTCTAGGGACTGACGCTTTCTTTTTCGTTGTCGAAAGCTTCTTCAGGCTTGCAAGGTGTCGTTGCTTGTTTTGTGCATCCTGTTTGGCTGCATTCATCTTGTCCCGTTTAATATCAAAGGCCTGCTTAAGCAACAAGTTGTTCTTCTGGAGGTCCTGATTCTGAGTTTTCAAGTTGTTCACCACTTCTTCAAGCCTATCAATGTCCTTCTTGTGTTGTTGCTGCAACTCATGCCATAAGCCTCGAAAATGCACTCATGCCATAAGCCTCGAAAATGCACTCTTGAATGCGATTCCTGAGCTGCAACAAAAGAAAGCCTCCTACAATAGCCAAATAGACCATTAGCTCCATCACCTACATAACTAAGAAATGTAGTGATATTAACAAAATGAGGTGGAGCATTGGTGAGCGGGTCAATATGGTATATGAATCCATTCGTCCAGAGGTCAATACATTTTCGCCCTTGTGATCGAAGAGTACCCAATGGCACATTGGTCACACCACTTTTTTTTGTGCTGTTGCGGATGGTAGCATACTCAGTAGCCAAATATACATGTAACCTAAACTTTGGTGCTCTGTTAGATATATCTTCAAGTGGCATTTTCTTTAGGGTTAGGCCATGCTGAAAAGAGCTTCTTGTAGAACACAATGCAAGAGTGATGATAGCGTATTCTGAGGAGAGTGCAATGAAGTTTTGCAATAAAAAATATTAGAAGATCACAGATCTTCTGATTAGGTAATAGGAGAAAGGACAAGGAAGATGGCAAGAGGCATAGAAGATGGTAGATTGAGGTTTTGCAGCATAATACAGTAGAGAGAGAGAGAGAGATGTAGATTGTAGACGGAAGTAGGGGATATGTATGGTAAACAATGCAAGAATGGAAAGTGGTAAGCTCTGAAGCTATGGAGGTTGACAGAGGGATTTTATGCACTTCAATGTGGGAAAGACATGAGAGAGAGAGAGAGAGAGAGAGAGAGAGAGAGAGAGAGAGAGAGAGCAGAAAATGATAAAAAGATGAGGCATGGAGGATGAGAGAGTGTGAGATATCTGCATTTGGAAGTGCAGAGGTTATGGAAGCTTACTAATCAGAGATGCAGAGCCATGGCATACCCAAATGTGAGAAAGGGGAAGAGAAAGAGAGTGGTAGTGAGACGAGGGCATCTTAGAGAGAGAATGTAGAGAGAGAAAGTGGGGGGTCCTAAAAGTGGAGGGAAGAGAGGAGGGAAGGCTTTTCAGCCATTTTGAATTTGGGGAAACCAAAAAGTTACCCCCATATTAGCTCAAGCAAATATATATTTGAAAAAATAAAAATTCTAATGATTGCATAAAGATCCCCTTGTCACGCCTAGTCAAAGTTTGCATAGAGTCCTTAAGCAAAAGTACTTAAAAACATAATATGGCAGCTTAAAGGGCCCCCATAGACCTCAACCTTCCCCTGATGAAATTCTCGCTTACAGCTCGCTGACGATGGTGCCTTGCCCTTGCAAACATGCCAAAGACAACCACCTCAAAGTAGTATCCTCACAGATGAGATCAAGGACCTTGTTTTTGCCTTTTGAATGTATGAGACCCGAGTCTCACCTAACAAAAAGGATGTTTGCCAAAAGCAACTTAGAAGAAAATCTATCATGCAATATCCTTTACATTTGCTTGACGAACCCCAGGTACATATCTCACAAAATCTTCAAAGTTCTTGATCAAATGTTGCAAGTAGTTTGAATGCTAAAAAGTGCCTACGTGATATCTCCACATGTTCAAGGTGGTTAAAAGTATATATGGACTACTGCAGAATAGTCTATAGTATTTAAAAAGTAGTCAACAATACTTTGGCATGAGTCCAAAGTACTTCAAAAAACGTGCAAATGACTTTTAAGTAGTTTGTAAGCTTTAGAATTATCCCAAAAGTATTGCAATAACACAAGTCCCACGTACTTCACTCCAGGTGAAAAAAATTCTAATTTTTTAAATAGAATTTTAAAGTAGTCCAAAGTATTTACAAGTAAGACAAAATACTTTGCCAGTAGTCTACAACAGCGTGAAATTATCAACATGATTTTTGTTGTAGTATAGAGTACTTGTAAAAACTACTTTATGAGTAGGTCAAAGTACAAAAGAGGTCTTAGAAAACTCTAAAACACTCTCTAAAGTAGTTTACATGATTTTAAAATAATCCAAAGTTCCATAAAAGTAGTTTACAAAGAACTTTTAGGATACTTAAACTACTTCACAAAACAATTGCCTGCACTTTCTGAAGTAGTTCAAAGTAATTTGCAAACAGACCATAAGCAGTCCAAACTACTTTGCAAGTAGTTTATAGTACTTTCAAAAGTAATTTATAGTTAATTGAAAAGTAGTTTATAGATAATTCAAAACTAGTTTACAATTAATTCAAAAGTAATTTATAGTCCTTAAGTAGTTTATAGTACTTTCAAAAGTAGTTTGCAATAGTATCAAGCACTTATACACGATTGTAAATATTTTTGTCTGGTAGGAGTTTTTTAAAAGATTTCAAGACCAACAACCACATTTACAGATCTCTATGAGAAGTTTTGAGCGGCTAAAGCCTTTCTTCGCGCGAAAACTAAAAGATCATTATACTTGCTGTTGTGTTGCTCATTTGCAAATGATGTTTTAAGAGATGCATTCAGTCACGTGCGCCATCAATCATTTGGGCTTCATGGCCCTTCTTGTACATGTAGGTGTCTAGTATGTAGCCCAGAAGCAGCTCCCACTTTATGTAGAACTGCTCAACATACACATCATAGTATCACAGATCTTTGGGAGTCGGTACTTTATACAAAGCCAACATCTTCAGAGTTCCATGCAAAATCTTGTTTGCTAGGAGAGTGCAATGATTGTGGCACAAGTAGGCTTATGCTATGTCCTATAATAAAGTGTGCAATGATGATTTGTTGCTTTCAGTCAAGGTCTTGGAAGACATTGAGTCAGGACACTGTGATGAAGAAGGAAACAAGAAGAAACGAAAGGATCTGGTAGTCAAATATTTGAAAGGCAAGGATTTCATATCCTTGTTTATATTGCCTCTTTCACTAAGCACAACTTCATAGTCAAGTGGCAGGCTCAACAATTTAAAAATTTCTTATTAAAGTTTTCAAACGATGTGGTGGTCTTTGTAATTGACTTTGCAGAGAACTATTCATTCAAAGAACAAATTGAAATACTCAATGCATTGGTATTCTTCTCAGGTCACTATTTTGTTTCATAGCACATATGTTCGCAAGGTGTCAAATGAAGTGTGCTATACACTTCTATATTTCTGATGACAATACCCATGATACTTTGTTTGTCCAGCACTGCTTGCTCTTACATGTAGGGTGGCTCAAGTAACAAAACTTTATGCCAAAGAGACATTGGGTATAGTCAAATGGAGATGCTTCCCAATTCAAAGCAAAGCAATCTTTTTACTTCGTTGCAAGGTACTTCCAAGTGACAAGAGTAGAGATGATGTGGAATTTTTTTGCCTCAGGCCACGGAAAGGGCGAGCATGATGGAGCTGGAGCAGTCATCAAGTGAACATTAACACATGAACAACTGAAGCCGAATGGGTGGCATTTGAAGTGCGCGCAATAGATGTGGTTGCCTTCCTAAGACACAAGTTTTGTGGTGTAGACAACACAGGAGTTCGTAGGATCTTTTGGGAAATCAAGGAGAGTGACGTACAAAGAGAAAAGAAGTGGGATTGCAAGCGTGTGATCAATTCACAGTCAATGCATTGTGTGAATGGACACTCGGTCATCTGATAAGTGTGCCTTGAGATGTAGACAACTCACTTTCTTCTGTGATTCATGTATGCTGCAATGTTGGAGAAGATGTAGCGATCCAGTATATGTGGATGCTTGGGAGTATCGTCAAATTGTTCCCCTAGTTCTTGATTATTCAAATGAAGACTCAAGTGATGAAGAGCTTGAGAATAACCCTATGTATGTAGGTCACCATGATGCTTTATGTTTAGGAGATAACTTTGCCACCAACCCTACAAAGAAAAAAGCTAATTTCTACATCCTCAAATGCTCCATGGCAAAGTACAAAATAACGAGAGCACATGAAGATGTGTGGGGTAACTATGTATCGGCACACTCATACGTGGTATTATGAGCATGGTGACGGTCAAAATAACCTGTACTATATCCCAAAAACAAATCAATCTCCTGTACTACTCTTACCCTCAAACCTAGTAAGAGCTGTTAAGTTTGAAATGGAATGTATACAAGGTAAGCATAACGTATTTAGATTATCTAGCATGCCCCTTGAGCTCTAGAAAGATTTGTATTCATTTTTGAATGAAATTTGAAGTCATTTTGTCAATTCATTTGATACAAATTGTAGCTACTATTTCAATACCATGAACTAATTTTTAAGTACTTCAAACAATCTTATTAGGACCAAAATCTTCTAATCATATATAAGAGAACCACCTATATTCAGATTATATCAAACTACCTATCAAGTTGTACGCTCATATTTTCCAGTACTGTAAACTACTTCCAGAACCACCTCTAAAGTTTTTGCTTCCAACTCTCAAGTGCCGTAGACTACTCTTCAAGGAATTAAAATTACTTGTAGATTAAATCCAAATTGAGTCTAGATATACTCCACTTATGAAGACAAAATACCCTCATTGCAAATTACCTGTAAAGTAGTAAGAACATATTTTCAAGTAATAAAAACTACTTGAGAACCACTTGTAAAATATTTGGTACCATAGACTACTTTTGAAGTATAAAAAACTACTTTTACATTAAATCCAGAGAAATACTCCACTTATGAATAAAAAATACCCTCATTTCATATTATTGCAAACTACCTGTAAAGTAATAAGCACAAATTTGCAATAACTTAAAGCTACCTAAGAAGTACTTAAAACTACCTGTAAAGTAGTAAGCTCATATTTTCAAGCACTTAAAACTACTTGAGAAGTATTGTAAATTACATTTCAAGTACTGTAACAATGAACCTATCTGAATCATCTTGCACAGGACCCTCCCAACATTCTGCAAATGGTATGCGATCAACAGCCTAAAGCCATTTGAGAAGCCATTTTCCAAGCTCATTTACCATGTAATTATGCTTCTGCTCTCGTAGCAAAAACAAGTATGTACCTGGCCTATTCACCTTACACTTATAGTAGTTATTGTCAATCAAGAGAACGTGTTCCTCTCGTTGTATCTTGGGAACCTTTTCCAAAAATTATAAAGGTTCTTAAAGAAAACCGGTTAGCCCAAAGCAAAATTGAAATTTGCAACATCACATAACTCTTGACCAATCAAGGCACACAGCCACTTTAAAGCATGAGGAAAACAAAGCTCCATCCTTTTTTGAACGTTTCAGAGGAGGACTGACTTCCAGATATAAATGTTTGCAAATCTGCATGCCATCAGCAAGAAGGGCTCCGCATCCTTGCGCACAAAGTGGATCACCTCCTCTCCCGATTCCTTTACCTATATGTAATCATTAGTATCTAGATTTGGAGGTTCCTCTTTCTTCAAATGGAATGTTTGCAAAAGAACCCCTTGCAAGTCAGAACCAATGCCACTTGATCTAGATCCTCTTTATCTATGAACTTTGATGGAGTCTAATGCCGCCCTAGCGGCACTCTGTCAATCTCGATCACCTCAACCCACTGTATTGCCATATGAGCCTTTCGGACGTCTAATAAACAAAATGATTATTAGCACATTAACCTAAATTCATTAAAACTTTACGTAAGGAGACTCAATGCATTAAAAAGAGGCATAGATGACAAGGAGTTTCAAAAAAGGATGCATTTCATTAAAATAGGGGTAGCTAATACATACATTGGCAGTAATGCTTATAGATGTGCATTAAATACAAGAGGCCAAAAATTGGCAGGTGCCAATGATACGAACATGTGCATACAATAAGTACTTTACAACTTCTTGCTGCATGCATGGGGCTTATGTAAGTGTGGAGAGGGGTCAATGGGATTGTATTGCTTGGTTGTAGTTGCTGTGACACCACAGGGGATGATTCAATCTCTTCATCACCATTGAGACTGGTGCTAGCTTTGTCTTCTTTGGAGGGCTGGCTGCTACAAACACGATAGCCTTTCAATAACAATAATAATGATATTAAAATATGGTTAAAATTTAAAAACAAGGTACCTTCATTTGTATTTTGCTTTCTTCCATTCGTTTCTAGACGCTTATTTTTATGTTTGTATTTGAATTGGCTCAGCATCACATCCGAAGAGGCTTTAGTATTAGCATCCTTCTGCTCCCCTTCTTTACCCTCATTGTCAAAAAATTTCACAACCTTCATTGCTACATACACACCCTCTTGGGGTGCTTGCTCCTTGACTTCACTCTAGTGACTTTTTATGCAGGTCATCAACCATAGGCTTAGTTGACACATCTGCCCTGCCATCCAAATCTAGCCCATCCTGCAGAACTACAGAACTTGTCACTTTCCCCAAGCCCTCATCTACATCTGACCTCTCCAAACTCTCCCCTTTCCCTAACCCTGCACATGTCGACCCCCTCCTAAAATCCCTTGCATTCACAATCCAAGTACATGTGTAAGATTCATACCAAAGGGTAGCATAGTATATAAAACATCATCAAAGATAACATACTCAAACATCATGAAAGATTATATACTCTCTTGCTTAGCGACTATTCGAGACCCCCTAAAGAAGGCAATGATCGTGCATTTTCTGGGATGGTCTCATTGAAGCCAAGACCCACACAAAACATACTCGAGGCAATCACAGTTGCAAAGCATAAAGGGTGGCATTTGTGTTTGTAGGCTAGCATATATATACCAGTTACATTTGTAGCAACCAATGGATCTCCACACCCATCACAGTTGCCTACCACCTTGATTGTGGCCTCTTCATATTTTAGTGCTTCATAGGGTGTGGGTACCAAACACATCTTCTCGCCTTGCTTAAACTGCAACACCATATTCTCTATAAATTCTAAATGCTGCATAGCATCTTCAACTTCTATCTGTAATTGTTCTAGCTCAGCCTGTACAATCTCACAAAAAGACATAGCATAATAAGTTAGAAAGATATAAGGATAATCTAAAAAGATATAAGGACGTTCTAAAAAGGAACTTTTTGTGTGCTAAACTACTTTTAGATATTGTTAACAATCTAAAAAGAACATTTAAAGAAATAAAAACTACCTAAAAGTATTATGTTGATACTAAACTACTTCTAGGTTTTGTTCACAATTTGAAATCTACTTTGAAAAGAATAAAAACTACCTGAAAAGTAAATTTTGGGTACTAAAATAATTCTAGGTTCTGTTCACAATCTGAAATCTACTTTTAAAGGAATAAAAACTACTTGAAAAGTATTTTTTGGGCACTAAACTAATTCTAGGTTCTGTTCACAATCTAAAATCTAATTTTAAAAGAATAAAAACTACCTGAAAAGTATTTTTTGGGCACTAAACTAATTCTAGGTTTTGTTCACAATCTGAAATCTACTTTTAAAGGAATAAAAACTACTTGAAAAGCATTTTTTGGGCATAATACGAAATCTACTTTTAAAGAAATAAAAAATACCTGAAAAGTATTTTTTGGGTACTAAACTACTTCTAGGTTCTATTCACAATCTGAAATCTACTTTAAAATAAGTTTAAATTACTTTGGGGCTCTAAACATTCTGAAAAATATTTTGTGGATACTAAACTACTTCTCAATGTAAAAAGTAATTTTAAAGGAATAAAAACTACCTTAAAGAGTAGAACATTATAGAAGGTTTACTTTTATAGATACTAAACTATATCTAGGTGCTAGTCAATATTTGAAAACTACTTTAGAAGAAATAAAAACTACTTGGAGGAGCTTAACATTCTGTAAAGTAAGTACTTCTTATTTAACTACGTACTTGTTCAACTAAGGAAAAGAACACATACCTCTAACATTGCGATGTCCCCCTTCATGTTCAACATTGGGAAAAGAACACATACCTCTAGCAATGCGATGTCCCCCTTCATGTTCAACATTGCCTCATTCACTCCTAGCAACTAGAGCATCCTAGAGCAAGCTTCAATTTGAAGCTCAAGTTTATGCATTTGCTCCATGTTGGTGTGCGGATATACCTTCAACTCTTCCAGCTACTACCGCTTGTGACCTTCCATGTTTACTATCAAGACAGCAGCAGCAGCAGCAGCAGATGATGTGCCTTCATTGCAAAGTAATGTGTCCCTCTTCTTATTGAAATCTAATGTTTTGAGGTGAGATCCTATGTCTTTCAGATAACCTCTCATTGGCCTTGGCAACCATGGACTCCACCTTCAGAATGTGCACACAACAAGGATTGTGATCAAGTATCCACAAACCAGGCTGAGCCGTCTTGCTGCTACCATGCTCCCACGTTGAATGCTTGGCCTTCTGGTTACTACCACCTGCATCACATTCCATGTCAACCACACTACTTGTAGCTTATAAATTTGTGGGCCCATAAGCTTTCCTCCAGGTACTGATCTTTTTATGTAGGCCTCCTGGTTGAGCTTTACAAGTTTCCAAGACACTCTCCCCCAATGTCGCCCATGCAATTTGGTGACCTTCGGGATCCCTTTTCGTTGATTTACACTTTTTGTATGTGAAACACCTAGAAAACTTGTGACCAATCTCGTTGTTTGAGGGCACAACTGCTCTTTTGTTAGGCAAAACCATTGAAGCTTTGGGTATATATGTTTAGCTGTAACAATACCTATATCAAGAATCCAACTCTAGTCATGAATTTGAAACTACATAGATTTAGCAAATCTCTCTCTCTCTCTCTCTCTCTCTCTCTCTCTCTCTCTCTCTATCACACACACACACACACACACACACACACACACAAAAGCACACATTGTTTCTTGCTAAAAAGAAAGAGAGCTTTACCAGTACCTATAGGAAGAATCTAACTCTAGTCATCAATTTCAAGCTACATAGATTTTGCAAATCTCTCTCTCTCTCTCTCTCTCTCTCTCTCACACACACACACACACACACACACACACACACACACACACACACACACACACACACACACACACACACACACACACACACACACACACATAAAAAAGCACACATTCTTTATTGTTGAAAGAAAAAGAGGAAAAATCAAGCCATGAAAGCACAAACATACCTTTAGAAGAGGATTCTGTCTTTAATATGAAATCCTCTTGTGTGCTATTGGGTGTCTGCAATGGTGGGGTTTGTTCAATGGGCTTCTTGTGGTGGGTGGGAGTCCTTCCCATGTTGCCCTCAAAGAAGACTACTCCTAAGCTAAAGATTTTGAGGATAGGGAAATGTTTAAAGAAAGTTTGTAGAGAGATGGTTGGGCATGACAAGCATGCAGGTTGTAGAGAAAAGATTGGGCGATAGCGTAGATTGTTTTTTTTTTCGAAACCGAAGAAAGGTTTCTACAGAGAGAAGGGGATTTGTTGCGTGATGAAAATGATGAGGGGGGAAATTCTACCTTTCACACGTGTGAGATTATAAACATCAAGAAGTGGTTCCATGTAATGATACTCATGAAATAATTTACTTTTTATTCTCATGCAATTTTATCTTTCATTCCAATTCCTGCCCCAAAACTACCATTTCTTGAACCACCAAAAAAGTGGAATTTTTGTACCACCTATCCATGCTTTCACCCAGATGATAAAGAAATGCATAGTCCAAAAGCACTTAGCACAAAGTTTAATGTTTAGATTATTAATACCATGATTCAATCAATTATTTCACAAATTAATTATGGAAGGTCAAGTATAAGTTTACAAATAGAGGTTGATAAGCCTTCTTTATTTTTCCCATAACAGACAAAAGTTGAAGTCTTTCTTATTGCATAGGAAAACCAATCAAGAATTATGGCTCCAATATGGCTTCCACTCTTATGATATAAGGTGTATAACATTCTCTAGGAGGGCATTGCTTTAGAGAAGAGAACACTTGAAGGTGTATCACACATAAGCATCTTGTGGAACCTCTCAAATGATAAGAGAACATGCCCTTGGACTCTCTCTCTCTCTCTCTCTCTCTCTCTCTCTCTCTCTCGCTCTCTCTCTCTCTCTCTCTCTCTCTCTCTCTCTCTCTCTCTCTCTCTCTCTCTCTCTCTTAGATATAGCATTTATGAATGCTAGGCTCCCCTATATGAGAGAGAAAGGAAAGGGTAGGTAGGGTGTCAATAAAAAAAGGGAAGGATAGGTGGTCTTGTTAATGGAAGTGGAAGGCATTAAGGTTCATAAAAGGGCCTCCTAAGAGAATTTTCTAATTTCTCCTTCAATGTCAACATGGAAATTCCAAGTAAGCTTCTTTACCTTGAATAGTAGGCTCATAACAACTAAGAAGTACATTGTAGTTTTAAATACATATTAATGATCTTGTCTTAAATGACCTAATCATCGTGGATATTCCATCTAGAGAGATGTTTTCAAATAAATATACTATTTTAGTTAGTTAAAAAGATCTTAAATATTGGATTACCTCATTGACCTTATATTCTTCTCTAAAGTTACCATGAAACTCATATTACCTATGAAATAGGAGGACATAAATCAATCAACTAAAAGTGCATAATCAAAGTATACACTTCATGTTTAACTACCAAGAGAATATAGTCTCCCTAGAACTTTTATAGGGAAAAAAAAAGATTGATGAGATGAGCTCTCTTAAATAACATAGATATAAATTCTTCTCTATTTGGTGTGATGGTTCTCTATATCCACGTGATAATTTTTCCAATTCTCATCTTGGATTTCATAACCCCTTATCCTTATGGTTCTCTACATCCCCCATGGTAATTTTTTCAATTCTTATCTTGGATTCCATAATCCCTTATCCTTATTGTGATTTGTAGGGTGATGGAGAGCTGGCATCTCTTGAATATTGTAAAATATTAACATTGAAAAATATTAACATAAGTGGTGCTCTCTTTAAGAGACACCATACTCTTTTTTTTTTGAATATTTATAATCATTCTCTTAACCAAAACCTCCATTATAGTAGTGAGTCACATGTTTTAAAGCTTCAAAAAGAAGTGGAGGAGAAGCCTAATGAAATTTCTTAACTACTAGAGGTGCAAAAAAAAAAAGATAGGCTTTTACCTCAGAAACTATTCTCGATTAAATAATACACTTCCAAGGTAGACAAAAATACTTCTTAATAAATATTGATCAACTATCAGTATAAAGAGGAGCAAGAAAGGAAAAAAACTCAAGAGCAATCAAGTAAGTCTAACTTTAAAAAAAATATAATTGTTATACCATTTTGTTCAGAATAATGTCATCATCTTCATTCAAATATAGAGTCTAGTCTTCTTCTCTATCGTAGATCTTCCATCATAGTTATTTAATGTCTCAAAAATTATCAATTTATTGAAAGATCAAGAAAGCAATACATTTGTAACATCTTGGAAAGAGCTTGTTTGTTAGGAGATGAAGACTTTATTTACGCATGTGACAAAGCTGGAGTTAGAAGAAAGGATACAAAGCAATTCATTCCATTATAAGAGATACATTGAATTCCAAAGGAGATTAAGACTTTGTTTATGCATGTGATAAAGGTGGAATTAGAAGAAAAGGATATAAATCAATTCATTCCATTATAAGAGATACATCGCATTCCAAAAGTACTACATGTGACACAGCTAGATTAAAAGAAAAGGATATAAACTAAAATATTCCATTGTAGGAGATACATTGCATTCTAAAGGATACTTTAAGTACTTGCTTCACATGTCCAAAGAGGCATATTTGTCTATGATTATTAATTCATATTTATTTTTTGAAATAATTAATTGAAGTAATTTGATTTTCTCAGATACAAAAGAACATAAAAATTTTAGTTTAAGAATAATTTTTTTTGAATGTGAAGAAAATACAAGAGAATATGGATTTCTTTTACAACATTAATGTGGAAAGTAACTAAAAATAACACCTATAATCATTTTATATTCCTCTCTTTTTATTAACATTTGAGTAATTTTTAGATCTATTACCTGTAGTTCATAACTATTATCAAATTGAATAAATTTAAACTAAAAAAAGGAAAAAATCTTGAAAGAATTAGCCTTGTGTTTATGAATGATGGCTTAATGACTATTTTCAAAGAAAACAGTGAAGGAAAACCCCCAATGCTCTATAGTGTATCTAATCTGAGGAGGACTCCATGGAAATTTACTTTCCAAGTTCCCAAATAGAATAATTTTTTTCATTGATGAATATTATCAAACTATTCAGTGACAAAAATATGGTGGGAGACTTACAGGTGCAAACGTTATTGGAGAATTTGAAATAGAACGGCATTCACTGACCTCCCTGAAACAATAATATGTTTGTAAGGTTGTTAGCAAGGATCAAGGGCCTTATTTTGCTATCCATATTACAAAGTAGAGAGAGTAATACAACCAAGCAACAATAGGAAAATTAAGTGGGTTTTTCATATCCTTAGCCATGATTATGAGATTCCACCTAATAGGGACTAAAGATTATGAGAGTCCACCTAATAGGGACTAAAGATTATGAGAGTCCACCTAATAGGGACCAAAGATTACCTTTTGATAAGCCCCAATGTAGATGATCAACCACCTATCTTACTTATAAAAATAAAAAGATATAAACTTTTGAATATTACATGCAAAGATGAGAATTCTAGGCATTCACTTTGATATTAATTTTGCAATGCATTCAAGTATGTACTCAATCCTACATTAGATAAGCATTATTGTGGAAATAGAAGAGTAGGTAAAGGCATTTAGCTATCTAGAAAATCAACAAATGTTTCAAATAAGCTATCTATAAGGAAGGAGATTCCTTTCTCAACCATTAGGGAAAGCTTATGATGATAAATACAACTATTAGAAGACATTATGTTTCAAATAAGGTATCTATAAGGAAGTAGATTCCTTTCTCAACCATCAAGGAAATCTTATGGTAAATACAAGTATTGGAAGACATTATGTGATGCCAACAAAGACTAGAAGTCTACAGGGCTGAATTGCATCTTCCACAAATACAACATCTCTACTCACAAGAATCCACTTGGTATCAGGATGATAGAGACGATAACCCTTACTTTCCAAGCTATATCCCACAAAAATACATTAACAGCCTTATCGTCAAGCTTGCTGCGAATTTTCTTAGGCACAAGTGTGTAAGCAAGACAACAAAAAATACAGGCATAATTATATACAAAGCACCTGTTCAAAACATATGTTGCACACATGACTGCTTCTAACCAGAAACCATGAGGTAACTCCTGTCTTTTAACCATACATCATGCCATCTCCATGAGAGACATGTTTTTGTGTTCAACTACATCGTCTTGCTGAGGTGTATATGCCATAACACATTGGTGTTTTATCCCATGATCAGCCATCTATGCATGAAACTCCTTAGACATATACTCCCTCCCTTGATCAATACACAGGGTACCAATCTTACATGTAAAAATATTTGAATCAACCATAGCAATAAAGTGCCTAAAGCACATAAAAACCTCTGATTTCTATTTCAATGGATATACACAAGTATGTCTGGAATAATCATCAATGTATATGATAAAATAGAGGTAGAACCCCATAGATGGTGTCCTCATATGACCATATACATCACTATGTATAAGTTGCAATTTTTGGACAGCTCTAACTAAACCATCTTTGGGAAATGATGTCTGTTACATTTTTACAAAATACACCATGTCATGTTTATGCAAATGCAACAAACTACCAAAGTTCAAGTGACCAAAGCATGCTCCAAGAGCATGGCTTGCACCAAGCAAACAGCTAGGAGAGTCTGACCCCCCAAGGTGGGACGTGGAGTACCCCTCGTCCAACCACAATAGCAACATCGCATAGGTGGAGGCCTGGCACTGTGGCTCTCCATGAGATTAGGAAATACCAAAAGACGGTGAACCTGCTCATACCAAAGCTCTCCTTCCAATGTGTGGTGTGAGAGATCATGTAGGATCTACAAGACTGTCATGATAGGAGGTTTTGGGTTCATGCAGCATCAAGCCCATTACCTACGCGGTGGACAGGCAAAGCTTTAGAGGCACTCTACAAGGCTGCGGAGGTGTACCTAGTGGACATTTTTGGTGACACGGTGTTTGCAACTGTCCATGCAAGAGGGTCACCAATCAGTGAAAAGGACATGCAGTTGGCGACGCATGTGATGCTGGAGAGATCCTCCAGGCCAAGATCTTTACTATTATTTTTGTATATCTTGCATGAATGTAATTCTCAAAAGGTATGTAAAGCTCGATGTATATCTTTAAATTTTTTTTCTCTTATCCTGTGTTGCAAATAAGTCTCTTTTAATTTGACTTCATATAATTTGTTGATTTATATGCGTCTTCGAATGGATACAATTTTTATTTGAGTTACGTGTTACATTTACGTTTGTACTTACTTATACTTATCATTATTTTCTTACATATTAAAGGGTTTGAAACACAGTAGACTTAAAAAACCATAACACTTTATGAAAATGAAGAAAAATTAAATTTACAACACTTTTAGACAAACAACTTCTTATATTCACTTGGAAGAATAAGAATTAGATTGACTCCACAATCTCAAGGATGTGTGGAGCAAGACACTGCTTGCTTGTTTTGGAATGTTCACTTCGACTCCCAACCTTCCTACCATCCAACTTAAAATAGAAATTACAAGGGAGATTATTGGACATAAGTTGGATTTCTTGCCTGAGAAAACTAAGGGGCCAACGACTCTCTACATTAACTCTAAAAGAGTCATGACCCTCCCAAATAATAACCACATCAATGAGTGCTGAATGCGTGCCATCTCGCATGTCTTGGTCCAAACTGAGCCACTCCCCTTGTAGAAGTCACCACCTCCTATACTTGAGCGAATGCACAAAGTTTGTTTTGCAATGAAGTACTTGTCATAAAAAACAAACAACAACCAACATAAAAACATAAAATCAATAATCAACAATCAGTGTCTTGCAATGAAGTACTTATGAATAAAAACCATCAACAATCAACCACCATCAGTGTCATGAAGTACTTATGAATAAAAACCATCTACAATCAATAGAACTGTAATCTTATCTAAAGATAACATCTGACACAGTAATTTTGCACTCAATGATATCATCGTGGTGAGTTCTCTTGAGATGCCATGACTCACCCAATAACTGAGTCATCCAATCCTTAGATAGGCACTTGCATTGATAAGTAATCTTAGTTTTCTTAACTACTTCACATGATCCAAACAAATGTGCAAACAAACCAAATGGTATAAACCAACTTAGATGCACATCTCGAGAGCATGTGGATGGTTTCGTGGCAGCATGAACATCAATTTTTTGTCTTTACCCTACATGCTTTTGACATGTCTAAGCTAGGATTATACCATTCCAGGCTAGACAACGGTGGTAGTGGAATATAGTTCAAACTATGTCTCTCCACTTCATGCACTGAATCATAAAAGTAAACATTCTGAGATGCCAATTCGCTTGCACTCTTGTTGTCATAGATTAAGGCACCTATCTCTGCATGTAAAACATTTAGCTTTCCACTAAAACATTCTACATTCTGTCATTCATGCAGAGTGGATGGATCTAATAACCATGGACTCAAAGCACAAGAACACAAAGCACAGAGATATAAACTTATTGTTGGGATTATGTCTTTCATTGAAGTTATCATGATGCACTTGAATCTCTTTTTGTGCATATAAACTTGTTGAATAAAAGCCTCTGTTATTTTACTCATACCATTTGTGCGTCTCCTGAACTCTATGATTCTACCTTTCCATTACTTGTTGGGGTCTGTGACATCTTAGAGCTTGACCTTAAAATTTCCACGAGTACTTGGTCTTATTAAAATCTAATTTAACTTACTGTTCTTACCAGGGATCCAGCTACCGTCATTATCTCTCTTGTTAAACATCTCCACTGTGTGAATATTACTGATATTCCTCCTCCTTGAGACATCTAAATTAATAAAGCTAGACTGCATGATTAAAAAATATATATGCTAGATTATAAGCAACAAATAAAGATTAAAACAACAAGAAATAAACAGCAACTTACTACTTTAATTTACACAACCTTGTTGCTTTGATTTACACAACCTTGTTGCTCCAATGAAAATAAACATAAACACATCAAGACAAAACATTCACAAACCCTAAACCTATGATCATTACTCACATCAAGATAAAACATAGACAAACCCTAAACCTATGATCATTACTATTGTATTTTATCACTTGAAATCATTACTATGCAAAGAAGATTGTAATCAACAAATAAAGATTAAAACAACAAGAAATAAACAGCAACTTACTGCTCACAACCTTGTTTCTCCTCATTAGGAAAATTCTGGACTCAAAAGAGGGCTATTTCAATAATAATATAATAATAGACACATAGATTGAGTGACATGAAATCTACGAACGATATTCATCGGTGGTGGGACCTCTGTACAAACCCACCTAAAACGTGGAGAAACTCTTATCTTCATGAAATATTTAAAAAAACCATCACCTTGTCTTAAAATATTTTAAACGGTTTTTTTGTCAGCACCTAACATAATAAAAGAATGTTTTCCACATTCCTGTGTTAGACGTGGAGTACTAAAAAAATCTTTCCACCACCCCTAGAACTAATGAAGCTTGAATGCTTAGAATAGATAGATACACATTCTCCTGGTTATTCCCTTTTGAATCTCGAAACATCTTTGGCGCCCAAAAGAACACACCGTCCCTCATTTCTTCTTCCCTCCTTGATCCACAAAAGTGGTTAGCTCAGTCATCCACTTTCTACTACTTCTTCTTTCTCATACATTTGTTAATCTCTCATAGCACCCGAAAGTGGACTGAAACGAGCAAGGAGCAGTATCTCATCTGTTGTGTTGTATAACATAAAAGACGAGAACGAAGAATGGATTCCCCAAGTATACAGGAAGTACTCTTGGGTCACTATGCAGCCAGGAAAACGTGGCCACTACCGAGTGAAGGGAAAGGCATCTGAAGGCTTGGCCAAACATTGGAAAGGAAGGATCCTTGACTTTAAGATGGCACTAGGAGGGAAAACTGTCAAAGAAGTGTTGATCCAGCATGTATTCATGCAAAAAGAGATCAACGTGAGACCATTGGAAGGACTTCCAAGACACATACCACATTGTAAGTGCTTGTGTTTTGTATTTCAATGTTGCAAATAAGGTGATTGATCTACATTTTTCTACCTTGCACAGATTTGTACCCATCTCTTCAGGAGTGGGAGCCTGCACATTGCTTGACGGGATTCTTGAATGTCGTACATGGTGAGGTGGGGGAACTTCAATATGAAGGTCGTGCACCAAGTGATCTCGCAAGAAGTAGAACATATTTCTATGACTCATTTTATACCTTGCCCACTCAATCGAGTCGACATGGAAAGTTGGAACGTATTCCATTGCCTACACTTGATAGTCCTGAGTGGCCATTGCTTGATACAGAAGTGATAGAGTCACACAGGACCAAAATATTTAATGATATTAAATGTGCTATGAAGCCTAGCATTGGTGCAAGAAATGTCCACTTAAGTTTGTTTGTTCCAATTGCATGCTTTGTTGATTTATTTTCTGATTGTAAACAATTGAGAAAAACTAGAACAACTTTTGTGTGCAAAGATATAAATGAAGCCTAGCTTGATCATTTGTTTGACAAAGGTTGGAGAGTGAAATCATCAAAGGGAGATGATTTGATCGAATGTCGATTGAACACCTCCGACATTGCATTTCGGTGAGTGTTATAACATTCAAATGTATTTTTGTGAAACAGTTTACAACGCTTATTTGATTATACTCGAGAAATTATCCTAATGATATTTTGAAATCAGATACTATATTTCCAGGCAACATCTGTTCATGTCATTTACTTATAGAAGGTGGCGATGGATCAACAACAACTGGGAAAGCATGGACCAAGATACAAGAGATGGCAGCCACTCTTGCTTGATAGATATAGTTATGATTCGACAGGGTCACCCATCATTGACATTGGAAGTGGAAGAGAATTGGACTCTCGAATATGTTAGGAAGGAATTAGAAGTAGCTATTCAGAATCCTCCAGATCAATTTTGCTTCAAGCTCGATGGTCGAAAGCTAAGTAAAAGAAGAGAGCATCAGATCATTTATAAAGATGTTGCAGCCCCACATGAATTGGAGGCACTAGAAGATATATGATGTGACCATGTATACGGTGACAATGTATTTTCCATATGCAATAAACTTATCTATTCAGAACATTGCTTTTGTAATGCTTTATTGTTTAAAACAATGTATTGAAGGCAAAAATTCCCCAATTGAATTTTTATGTACACAAAAAGGCCTAAAGTAAGAAAACAAGCAGTGAAGGAACACAGTAGCAAATTTGATCCTCTGATTTTCAAATTAAAAGTGCATTTATAATTGATGTTCTCTCTCCAATAACACTAAATATGTGCAAAAAAATATAAACGTACATGTGTAGCTGCATATTTACAAACGCACATTTGTTGGAAGAAGGAAAAAACTATTTATTAGTGGAACCCATAGGACTGGGCTTCAGGATGGAGCCATGGCTCTTCTCCCAAGTACGGAGCCCATGTAAGAGGCTCAGGGGGGCCTATCCCCCCTCGTGGATTGGGCGGGATGAAGTCCACTGGGCTGTCTAGGGATTACTTCTGCGACCTCGATCGATTTCGCAATTGTTTCCTCCCTAAATGCTTGGACATCTAGGTCCACGTAGCGTGACATGGATGGAAACTGCCATTACAATTCATCAAGGCATAAATAAGATCAACATGACAATATACAAGAAGATAAACAAGAGTACGCATGCGTATGGGAGCTAAAAAATGCTTACATCCTCTGAAGGGAGCTGAAAAATGCTCCGTAGCAGCAACAATGCATTAAGTGCAACCCTCCACCCACAGCTGTAACCATCTTCTTGTTTGGGCACACTAACCCTTCAATGGTCGCTCGATCTAGGGTGTTGATGTCCATGCTCAAGCTCTCATAAGCTGCCATTAGTTTCCTGACACCACTGCAAACAAAGACCAATCATTATCCTGATCAATCCGGACTTCTAACTCAAACAATAATATGTATCATAATGATTTTAACTTATAGCAAAACATTGCCATGGACACTAGATGTCGAATTTGCAAGGTAAATAACATTGTCTTGCACATCGACTAGTACAAGACTCCAATGGGAACTGCATCACATCCAAATAGATTTCTATTAGTTTCAAGCCAAAGGAAGCACTATATAACTCGTGTATGGTGATTCGTATAAACATCATGCAAGAGAGATAGAGAGACAAACTCACTTTTCATGATATGCCAAAAAAAATGCTCGAGCATCATCCAGTTGGACCTCCCGAAACCAGTTCAGCACATCGAGGTACGGAACTGACTCTACTAGCAACATTGTTGAGACCATCGAATCAATTTGGAACACTCGATGATGTACATCCTCGGGCAATTGCGAAATAACAAAACTTCACAAGGAAACATATCAAGAGTTAGGCATAAACTTTAAGAGCCAAGAATGAAAAATTGTGGGAGGACAGGGAAAAGAGTATACCTTAAAACACATCTGAGCACTTTGACGTTGACTTCAGTTCTAGGATCAAACAAAATGTTTATCTCCTCAGCATGAATCGGGAAATAATATCTTTTCCCTCTAATATTATAGGGTACATAGAACTGTGGCAACAAAAATTGAAGCGCCTTCCGATTCATAGCGTGGAGTGTGCGAACATTTTCTCTTTTTGTTTGCAATGCAAGCATTGCCACTTGATGTTCCCTTTGAGCGCTTGTCAGAAAATTTGCCCGAGTCTGATGTTCATGATCTGGACCTCTCTCGGTCACCTATTCAATTCTCACTTTTTGAACAGGATGGACATCCAAAATTTGCACCATTCGTGCATCAGTAAATGTAACTGGTCTAAGTAACTTATCATATCTAAAACGAAGGGCTACTAGGCTGAAAAAATCTTTGTTCATCATTATCGTGAATCCTTTGCCCTTTGATCTTGCGTTATAGTGAATTGATTCACCATAACGTGAGACTAAGGGCCAGTCAAAGCAAAACAATCCTCCTCGCGTTATAGTGAATCGATTTACTACAACGGGAGGAGGATTATCAGGAATCTCTTACCATTTCATCTTGCATTTTGGTGATTCGATTCACCATAACACATGGAGCCGTATTGAGATTCTAATGGCCCATCGTGTGCTTTAAGGTGAATCGAATCACCATGGCAGAAGGCAAACAGTCGAAGAAAAAACAATGGCAGAGGGCAAATAGTCGAAGAAAAAACAAAACAATCAAGCAATATACAAGAAACTTACAAAACAATCAAAAGTAATATACAAAAACTCACATTTCATGCGTGGGAATGGATGGAGATTGTCGTGTAGGAGGTGGAATATTGGTTCAGTACTGTGGGGGTAGTCGTACGTCACCTGGAGGCAAGCAGGAGGACGGACAAGGCGAAATCGATAAGAGGACGAAAAGGTGGCGTGATTAACAGCTTTGATTAGTCTTTAGAGTGAACACACGTGCTGGCGGACTGCCAAGGTGACTAGGCGGCGCTGACGTGTTGCATAGTAGTAAAAAGGGTTTTTAATTACCTCTCTTGCTTTGATTAATCTTTATAGCATGTACACGTGTTAGGTACATGGCGGGTTGCCACGTGGCATTCATGGAATAGCAGGTGAAAACGCGACACTGACGTGTCGCATAACATTAAAAATAGTTTTTAATTGCTTCTCTAGGATACCCATCTCATTTATTGCCTCTTGGAGTTTGTATTCTCATTTATCTCCCCACCAACGGCCTTCATCTCCATCAACGACTATCTCCTCCAACCCTCCTTCATCAATCATCCTCCTTCATCCTCCTGTATCAAACGACAAAGACAAACCTCCAACCTCCTTCATCTCCATCAAAGATGACGACGACAACCTCCTTCATCTCCATCTCCTACGACGTTGTATACAATTTGTTTTCCTGGTATTTTTATCTCTTTTGTGCTTCCTTCTTCTTTTGTTATTTTGTTCTTTTGGTTTCATTCTTGCAGAACTCCTTGCTTTGTCTTTTCATCGCGTTAAGGTGAATTGAAAACCTATGACTCCTCGCATTATGGTGAATTGACTGCGAGGAAGACTATTTTAATTCGTTTGACACCTCCTCTCTCAGTATGGGTACTTGAGAAGTATCTTTATTCGTAATTCACCATAACGTGAGAGGCGGCACCAAAGGATGAAAAAGTCATCATGTTGCGGTGAATCAATTCACCATAATGTGAGCGAAGGTCCCATAGGAAGCACAATATTCCTCCTCGCATTATGGTGAATCGATTCACCATAACGCGAGAAGAGGTCCTTGACGAAGCTGCAATTTTATTTGCGTTAGGGAAAATAGATTCACTACAACGCGAGGAGGAATACCTGGATTCCTCTCGTGTTATGTTGAATCCATTCACCACACAGAGATTTGGTGTTTAAGACCGACTGTCTCTTGATTCATTGCTTGAACTAATATTTTCCATGTCTTATCTACACCCTTGAATTTAGCCATGGCGCAAGTTCAAGTCGAGTTTGATGTGGACAAAGAGATTAAAGAAACACTTGCAACTCTGTTGTATGACTTCCTCTACAAATGTCAACGTCATGATTTGCACCCTTCGATTTCGTTGATGTTCAATTGCGATTTTTCTTTGGAGGATACATTTTCTAGCCATCCCGGATACTTTGAAGAGGCAAAGCAAGAGTTTGATGAGCTCACAAATGAAGATCCAGTGATGATTGATGGGAAAAATCACATTCATTTTAATCTCAAGGTGTCGTCGGAGAAGAAGCAGAGGTTAAACAGGGATTGGCACAAGGTAACATGTGATAAGAAGAGAGCTTTGCCATGCCCTTTTCACAAAAGAAAATGCCGCTTGATGGAATACTCTTATGCCTTCTTATGCTTCTTGCACATGAACGTGCAATTAATAGATGAAGAATGTACAGAGCCGCATGCGACAAATAAAAGTGAAGACACATTTTCTCGTTAGGCTAGTCCCACCGTTGAGGATGTTGTTGAAGAGGAGGACACTCCTCATGTGATTGAGGAGTTCAATGTTGAAGAAGAGAGGAAGCTCAGTTCGGTGGTTGATATTGAGGCAGTGAGAGAACAAAACACTGATGTAGGTCAGCTTGTGATTGAATCAAATGACTTCTCCCCCATTCCAATGCCATTACTCCCCTCCTACCAAGTAAGAGATTCATAGTATATATTGCTGACAGACATATAACATGTATTTAACTTAAGGGAGGACCATTGCATAGCTTTCATAGCCCAAAATCTAGAGGTCGATGACAATTTTGTAGATGACGATGGGATAGATAAGTACTTACTAGTGGATAGCCATGTGAAAGACACCGAGTTCCTATCTGCTGCAGTAACACTAAAGATGATCTATGCTGATGCCCTTAAATATGAAGGAAAAAATGCCACAGAGGAAGAGCTACAAGAAGCAAGGGAAAGACTAAATATTACCAACATGGGAGGGTTTAGGGATGTGCCAAGTAAGACAGCGGAAACCGTTCCTAGTTCGAGCACTAATTTATGGCAAGACGCCTTGCTTGAAGTAGATGAGAACCAAGAGGTTTTTTTTTGGGTGTTTTCGTACTTTTGTTGCAGATTTGGCTTTATCAACTTTGTCCTGAAATGTTTGGTGATGTTGTTTCTGGCTAATGCTCCTTTATTTTTTCAGTTGGAAATATATGAAGACACATTCCTCAAACGTGCTTCAGGCAAGCGTATGGTGGGATTGGGCCACGATTCGACACTAGGAACATATATACATCGCCTAAAATTCCCTCAAATTGTGATATTTCATGCTAGCTTCTCCAAGGACAATGCAAGTTTTCCTCTGATGGTTGGCGATAAGGACTCTATCCAGGTATTTAGGTGGCTATCACTTAAGGCTGAATGCAAACAAGGCAATACTTCTGGAGCGGCAAGCAGCTGTTTGAATTTTTGGTGAGGGACCTGGAGTATATTCGTTGAGATGTAAATATTATTTAACATATGCTGCTTACGGCTTGGCATGTGGAATCACATATCCTAATCTGTTGAGTGATTGCGGGAAGAAGCATCTTCTTAGAACAGCAAGGCCAATGGTCCCTGTTGTGCCATTGATAGAGAATGAAGAAGATGTTGTAGAAACTTCATCAAAAAGAGCTCGGCTGGGGGAAGTCTCTGCTCCAGATTAACAGATTTAGATTGTTCCAGTTGCTAAGAAGTTTCTTCATATTTCTCAATACTCTTCTTGCTTACCATTAAAAACTATGAAATGTATATATATTGAAAACATTTATATGGGACATAGATGAAAGCTCTTGTTCTTTTAAAATCTTTTACAGTTACATCATTGTTTTATAATATGTATTTCAATGATCAATTTTCTTTCACACTCTGCCCTGTCTTTGTCGTTGTCTTAGCCATTCAGCATGATTCTACCTTCCCTGTGAGGAGACATATATTGATCGTCTACTGCATCTTTCTTATTGCACATGACACAAGCTGATTTAGACTGTTTGATCTTCACACGAACCCTCACTTGAATTTGCCTATACCACCACTGACATAGTTGCTTCATGGGATTACTTTTCTTCACTCCTCCTCCATGTTGAGTGGCCCTTTGATAGGCACAACATGCTTGCCAATGAGATCTTTCCATGCCTTGGGTAGACCAAATCCCAAGGCTTCCAAACTCTTCTGCAAAAAAGGTTCCATGTGCATGCAAAATGTGCTACAAATGCTCAACAACAACAAGACATTTAGTATCGTACAATATATTTTGAACAACAATAAAGCTGTAGGTATTCAAGTAATAACCATGTATTGTGTCAAGTTTGTCGCACCCCATGCCTTTTCATAGCTAGTGTAGAACTCTGTCACAACTGCCTCAAATTTCTCAACATCCCCATCTTCAAACCTTGCTTTTTGCAACAAAGGTGCTAGGCGATCAAGTGCCAACCACGCTTTGGCCTTTGCCACCCTTGCTTGTCCTGAAGAGCCTCGATCAGGTATAGCTGCATGAAGCTTCCTCCACACCTCAAAATTTGTACCCAGATGACCTCTCTGGGTATGATTAGATAAGAACTTTCTGGCTTTTGCACCTCCAAAACATGGTTTGCTAGGAACATTTCCGGTCTTCCCTGATCTTCTCAAGTCCTTCTCAATCTTCACTTGACCACAATGTAAACCTGCATTTGAAAGCACTTGCTCTATTTTTTTAATAGTTCTTTCACTCTCTAATGTTGGTTTCATATTCCATGAAAATTCGATGTACATGTAGACTAGTTTCTCAATTATTCTAACGAGTGCATGCAAAACACAAATATGAACTCTGATCAAAGGGATAGTGAAAATTGGATCCCAATTAGGATCCACTCCTGGAGCATCACGATTTGGGGCTTCATGCCTATTACTGATTGCATTTAGGCATTTTCATTCTTTCTCTTTTCCTCCTTTGGAGACACCTCGTTCGGTCATGCAATACAGGCAAGGATACTTGGCCATTGCTCCTTGGGAAATACCAAACATGCATTTCAAGGTTTTAAGATCTGCAGCCAGGTGCCATTCAACCTCATATTCACCATATCCTTCTACATAAAGCTTTTCGCCATTCGACTGCTGCTGGATAGTGGAAGGAAGCTTAGTCTAGTTAAAGTACCACTTTAGAATTTTATGGGTCTCTGTTGGAACCTGTTAACAAGAGGCCAGTTAAATTGTCTACAATATCTAATGGATAGCAACATAATATACTTTTTTTAAAAATGGATAGCACGTCACCTCAAATGCAGCCAGCCACCAAATCTCATTTTCGGATTGTACACTAAAGTGCCTCTCATCAGCATTACTGATACTTGCATCCAAAGCTCTATTCATTAAAGTCATGCTAACCCTTTCCAGCTTCGCTATGTCTGATCGAAGTCTTGCAAACTTAGGATGATGTATTGTTGACTCCACAATGTCTTTTGTTAGAACTTTTCCAAATATATCAGAACCTTGCTCTTTTGGACCCACAACATCTGTGACCATCCTGAAGCAACAACGATAGCTATTTCAGTCCATCAATCATCTAACTATACCACCCACACACCCAATCCCCCATCTCCCAAAAAAGGAACTAAAGATGAAAATGAAAAGTGAGTGCTCAAAGAAATTATAGATCCCAATACCTGCAAGCTTTTACACGATGCTTCCATTGGCCACCTCCAACATTGAGTTCTTCCAATGGTTGATCTATCTCTTGCGTAATCGAGCACCCAATGGCGTGTCTTTCAAATATTGTAATTTTTTGTTGAACTTTTCAAGTTATTTTCGAAGGTGTGCATTCTCACTCTCCAATGTGAAATTATTGATTTCTCGAACTGCCAAAATTTCATTCTTCTCTTTAATAGTGTCCTGCATCTTACGAATAGTCTGCCTGCAAATGATCAATCTCTTTTTGTAACCCAGAACAAACTTTTGCTTTGTCCTCATATGAAGCTTGCAAAGCTGTTGTGATCAATGCCAAGTAAAAATTCGCACCTTCAAGCATTTTTATTCTAGCATCTCTATCACTCAAATGTGTTTCAAAGATACTTTGACATTGGCCAAACAATCTTTTGTAATATCCAAGCAATCCATTTTCACCCTCACACAAAAACTTGAAGAAACTTGTCAACCCAAAGAATGATGGAGATTGAGAGGAGGTTGGATCTGGTGGGTAAATACTACCATCCAACCATAGGTCCATATTTTTCTTTCCTTCATTTCGAAGCTCAATAATGTGGGCTTCGCATGGTGGCCTAGATCAATTTCTCTTACACAGCAGGGAGCATAATCGGCTTCTACTTGGAAGTGGATGTCCACCTTTTTCTTCTTTTGTTTCACAGGTTCCATTGCATTGTTCTATGCTTTAACAACACCAAAAAGCATCATGAACTCAAACTTTAACCAAAAGAAACCAAAGATATTACACTTATCTCCTGTGAAGAAGATTGCTTATCAAAACCAAAAGACAACATCACTAAATAATACCGCCTTGTCCATCAAACAAACTTGTTGGTATCCTGGATGCACCAAAATGTACACAATACTTGTAAGCACAACCCTCACTTGAAAAAGGTAAGAAATGGGATTGTTATTCATGCACAAGCAGGTATGGCGCATGAAGAACAAATACTTTTCCATCCTTTTTCAAAACTTGCTACCTTGAGAAGAAGAGAAAATAAAAAACTTCCCGCTCAAAACAATTCGGATTTAGAGTAGTGGTTGTGGAGTCGGGAAGACATGAGGGAGACAATGCAAGATGATGGGTTGCAGGGACGAAGCTTGGTTCAAGTTTGGTAAGCAAAGTTGGCTTGGTTCCATTCAAAAGTGTAATGAAGAAAGAGAGTGGTGACTTTTTTCAATAAAATAAGGCACCATAGTGGGAATAAAAAACTATACTTAAGAGGCATTGTTTTGAATTAAAAAACACCCTACATGTCAGTTAATGGAATAAAGAACTTAAAAATGACGCACGTACCCTCCAATATTATATGTGGGTTTATTGGCTTGCTTTGTCCACATCACCATCCCAAGGGATCTCTTACAAGGTCTCTTTTTGAGTCCAAATTTTCCCTAATGATGAAAATAAACAACAATACATCAAGAAAAAACATAAAGAAATCATAAACCTATGATCATTACTGTGGTATTTTATGCCACTTCAACTCATTACTGTGCAAAGAAGATTGTAAGCAACAAATAAAGATTAAAACAACAAGAAATAAACAGCAACTTACTGCTTTGATTTACACAACCTTGTTGCTCACAACCTTGCTCCTGTGAAAATAAATAGCAACACATCAAGACAAAACATAAACAAATCCTAAACCTATGATCATTACTCACATCAAGACAAAACATAGACAAACCCTAAACATATGATAATTACTCACAAGAATTTGATGCCACTTCACATCAAGATAGCTATTTGTTGTGTAGAGAAGAGAAAGTTCATGTGAGAAAACGGTCATAACTCATAGATGTTTTGTCCAAATGAGATGAAACTTTAGGAGGAGAGAGCTATGGTGGAGAAAAACATACATGTAAATTTTCGTGAAGAAAGAACCAGTGTTGCAGAAGATATGGCAAAATTGAATTCCGCCAAAAAGGGGGGAAAATGAAAAGATAGTGAAATGCAAAAGGAGGGAAAGTAAAAAGTTAAACATAAAAAATGAAAAAAAAATGAAATTCGCTTTTCAAACTTCCATGTGCTGAAGACCACAAGGTACATCTAACATGAAAGATATGGAATCTGATATGAAATCTGACATTTCTCTATTTTTTTTAAAGATATGAGCTCTATTATTTTATTGTCTTAAGAGATTTAAGCAAAGATATGACAAAAAGATATATGTTACATGGATCTATAATCCTAGCTCTCTCATTGGTCATGCCAATCTTTTTTTATTCACTCCTTAAGGGGAAAAATGGAGAGTCTATATTTCTCCTAATGAGTTGGCAACTCAGACACCATAACAAACTGCCATAATTCAGATGGCCAAATCGTGCATGCCATAATTTTGCATCACTCATAGCATGAGTCATAGAGACTGAGCAAGCATCACGCTGCAACTTCTCAAATACATCCATCTTGTATAGGCCATGAAACAAGGTACCTAAGGCAATGATAGAATAACCATCATTTGTATCCTGAACTGTATATCTGTCATCCACAAATTTCACTGTCAAGCCTAACAAGGCTAAGGTTAAAACTGACAAGCAAGTTCTTCTTAATGCCTGACACATATAAAACTTTAGAAAGAGTAAATGCACTCCCATTTGCAGTAGTGAGCACAACTCTACCAACTCCTTTGATAGGATATGAGGAACCATTTGCACATGTGACAGTTCCTACACTTGGAACAGATTCCAGAGATGAGAACAATTTTTTTGGTGAAGTAATGTGCTTACTAGCACCACTGTCAAAGTACCAAGCATCTGATTCTGCCCCCCCCACTGACATGTATACATCATGAACAAAAGGGACATAATTACAATGTACAGTCCATGCCCAATCATCTTGAGCAAAACTTGTAGATTCCTTCTTCTCTGCACTTGGTGCAGATGCATCAGCCACCCACAGCCATGCTCGATTCTTTCTTTTTCTCCTTCTCTAGCCTTTTCTTGCACTCATTTGTGTAGTGCCCTGATTTCTGCCCTGATTTCCTGCAATAGTGACACTTGTCTTTCTTTTTAGGCTTATCACCTTCTTTCTCTGCATCCTTACCTAAGGATTCTAATTTTGGCTTATAGCCACCATACGAAGAAGCTTTACCTTTGCCTTTCTGATTGGCAACAAAATCTTGGTCACCAACTTGCATAACAGATCTGTTTTGCCTAGACTGCTCTTCTTGCAATAGTACAAAAACCATCTCATCAAATGTAAGGGCATTTAGATTTCCCTTCATCATGAGTCTAAGGTAGAGGCGAAACTCTGATAAGAATCCGGCAATGTATTGAGAACTGTGGGCAGTGGGCAGCACCAATGTACTATTAGGATATATCTCATCCACACTAGCAAGCTGCTCCTTAAAATCTTTGATCTTGGTCAAGAAGCTGTCCATTGAGTCTCCCTCATTCATGTGCTTAGACTCCAATTGTTAGATATGCAACACGTGCTTCATTGCGCACCTAGTATAATGCAGCAATCCCATGCCTGTTTTGAAGTCTTGTATGACCGAATATGAGGAATAATGCTTCGCTTCATAGAAAGTACAAGCAATGCGTGTGCCTGTGCATCTCTTCCATCCCATCTCATTTGAGCAGTAGTGGGAGGTACTAGTGTTGCATGTGGAGGAGCCACATCTGTATCAGATTCTACTTCAGATGTACTTGCAGCACTTGGTTGCACTGGTACTTGTGAAACAGAATGAGTTTCACTACCACTTACCACATTCCAAAGTCCTTTAGCAACCAATATATGCCTCATCATATAGGACCACAATGGGTAGTTAGTCCCATCAAGTTTGTCCTCAGCAGACAACATGTTGAATACATCACTACTCCCAACCATGACTTTCTACTAAATGCAAAATCTTTCAACACATTGCAAGTACTCAGTGAATGCAACCCTAGATGGCTGTCAAGTGTATGAAAAATAATAGAGAGTAGAGAATAGAGTGTTACTAGCAAAAGTATGATGGTCGATGTTGTCGAAGACACTGTAGATGCTGCTGCACACCAAATCTTTGCCCCTACATAGCCCAAACACCCAAAATTGAGTAGAACCACAACGCCTGCAGAAACCTTGTGGTACTAAAACGTGCCCAAATCGTACCATGGACCCCATCTAAATTTGTATACTTTGTATACAAAACACTATAGCATATACCTTCTTCTCCTAAGAGGCTATCTCAATTAGAGACAGAAAAACAGGGTCGTGAGGAGGGAGGCAGACTACTAGATCAAGTGTCAAGGAAGCTAGCTCTGATACCAATTGTTAGAATTAGGGTTAGGGTTACAACAATGCACACACACAAGATAGAGAAGCTTGAGAGCACACAAATGCACTAGATTAGAATGAACAAATGTGTGCCAGATATAAAAGATAAGTACACACCCCAAAATGAGTAGATAAGAGGGTCTACATACGCATGGGGGAAAAAACCTCCTAGTGAGGGAAAAAGTGCCCTGGCGGTCCTAAGTGTGTTCACACACATCACTACCATATAATGCTACAATAGTAGCTCCTAGGTCATAAGGAAAAATCGTTAGTCTATCCTCATGACCATAATGTAAATCTGACATCCGTGGAGTCTACCAAATGTAACCATCACACACGGTTGGAATGAGAAATGGATTTGGTGCAAAAGAATCATCCTGTAGGCCAAGAAAAAGGTGTGTTGCAAGTTCATCTAAGTGTCATGCCACATAATCATCCACCATACATCTCAAGTGGCATAGAATGCATCCAAAGATGAATATCCCGGCTCCAAAGATAATAGGATCATGTAGACACCCATGGGAGCCAAATGAACTCATCTCGAGGTCAGGGCCTCATGTAGAATCAAATGGAAACCCATTCCATCATCCCATGTAGCACTACTTGAAAATTCAAAGGCATGATCTACCATATCAATGTATGTATGAGTGTGATCCGACCCATGCACAATATCTCCATGTACAAGACCCTCTATGTGTGTATGATCATCCAAGATATCAACATCATCATAGTCATCACTAAAAAATGAAGAGGTATCCTCACATGAAAGATAAATGGTATCATCTCCTAATTCATCATCTATGACATCTCCAAGGCCTCTAAGGTCATCCTCATAAACATGGTCTATCTCCATCAATGATGCCGCTATGTGACCTAAATCCCATTATAAATCTATCTCCAATAGTATAGGATCTAAGGAGATGTCTAGCAAATGTAAAATCTCTCAAGATCTATACCATATGATCTACTATGGATATGATCATTAACCATCAAATCATTGACCATGTCATCCTCATAATCTCTAAAATCATCATCATGATCATGGTCTGCATCCCTCAATGGAATCCATGTATGACCTATATCCAAAGAAAGGTCAATCTCTCTAATCACTGGATCTAGGAAAATACCCAAATCAGATACAAAGCTCTTTAGAACCATATGCACAATCCTACCTCTCCTATGAGGTATAATCTGAGAAAAATCATCACTACTCTCATGCACTATCCCTGACTGCTCAAATACATGAACTCTATCCACAACATTGCCATGAATGCTATGAATACCAAGAGTAGTGGTCCTATCAATGATATCTCCACCAATAGAAATCCTAAAAGAATAGCCTGATGCATCTAACACTAGTAACTCAGGCCTATGCTCATAGGTACCTCTATGACTTGTATGCGGAGTATCACTATCCTCAAGTGTGCTAATGGATACACCCATCCCAAATGCACTAATGGATGCATCACTAATCAAATGCACACGATCCTCTAAAATGTCACCACTATCAACTAGAATATCCTCATGATCCACTAGAAAGATGATAGCCATAGAAGTGTCGATGCTCGCGGTATGCTCGCTTCCATCTCTACCCTCTAGATCATAGGTGTCTCTGTGAATCGTATGTGCAGAGTATCACTATCCTCAAGTGTGCTAATGGGATACACCCATTCCAAATGCGCTAATGGATATGTCACTAATCAAATGCACACGATCCTCTAAAATGTCACCACCACGATCAACTAGAATATCCTTATGATCTGCAGGAAAGATGATAGGCATAGAAGTGTCGATGCTCGGTATGATCGCTGCCATCTCTGCTTTCGAGATCATGACCACATAATCTAACTCACACACATCACTCTCACTATCATTATCACATACATCATCATCATGTGCATATGTGTCAGTGGCATCATGTGCACGTGTATCACTATTATTATGTGTATGTACATGTGTGCAATACATCAATATCATCATGTGTGTGTGTACAATAAATCATCATCCTCATCGTCCCCATCATAATACAATGAATGAGTTGATCTAAGTAAATGAGAATCAATGAGATGATGGCTAGTCGATGTCGTGGGTAGGTCGTAGGAAGCTATCAAGTCCCATGCGAACACCATGATGATACGAAGGTGGAAGCATGCTCGATACATGTCCTCCAAGGATCTAATCTTGTCATGCCATAACTCACAAAATGTATCCCATGAATGATAACTATGATCATCATCACCCATATAATCATCCATAGTCATAGCATGAACATCATTATCATCCTCGGTGGAATGATATGGATTAAACCCATACTTGCACGCATAACACTCCTCCCAGAAGTGCTGTTAAGCGTATGAATAAGGCCCACAATACACCAATGTATGTGAACAAGGACTAATAAAAGCACGAAATTGTGTGACACCTCCCCAACAATCCAAATGGTTTGTGTGTGTGTGAAGTAGTCCAAAACCTCAAGAGAATGTGAAAGGGTAAAGAGGTTGGTCAAAATAATAGGATGAAGTGTGGATAATTAGAGTATGGGCCAAAGGAATGGGTTGGACAAAGTGGGAATGGTGTGAAAGATGGAAAGTGTGAAAAGGGTTTTAAACCCTAAGTTGGAATTAAAAGGAAAAGGAAAGTAAAAAACAAAACGTGACCCTCCCTACTAGCAGCCAATTTTTTAAAAAAAACCTCTCTCCTTCTCCTTCCTTTAAACGCAAGCAGCCAATTCCTGAGAGCTTAGAGAGCTCAATGATGGTGGCTCCTTCTCTCATTTTTTGTTTTGTTTTGCGTGCTGAGCCTGAAAGGCAATGAAGCTCCTTTTGTTGTAGTATTAAAAAAAAAAAACTGTTGCTGAGCATTGACGTCTGTTGTGATCGTGTTTCTCTCCCTCTGCGCTAGAGTCAAATGATGTGTGCTTTGGATTCTCTGCGCTGCACTTTATTGTGTTAAAAAAAAATACTACACTGCTCAGCTGACTGTGATGATGGGCTGTTGCTTCTTTCCATGACGCTCACCACTGCTGAAATAAATGCGGCTGGCATGCTGCTATGTCGTGTGTTGCAGCTTGTGGCCAGGAAGAACTAGATACTATGCGCGGCAGTGGCCAACACAGCTAACATCAACACAATACCTCCCTTGGTCTTTCTTCCACCTTATTTTGTTGGTCGTGTGCAGGTCATCCTCATCAAGTGAAATGTTGTCACTGTGCTTGATATTCTTGGTCTCAGATTTCGTAGACCTTGAGAAGGTTGCACTTGGTGAAACATGCAAACGCAGCTTGTAGTGCTGCTGCTGAGAGCTGCAGATGCTTATTCTCAGAGCCTACTGAACTGCACGCTAGGAAAATGCTCTGCCTTAGTTGAACTTAAAAAAAAAAAATTTGGCGAGAAACACCGGTTTATATACCACCACCGGACTCCAGATACAAGGACGCGCAACACTGTAGAGAGCGCGGATCGAACCCGCACCATCGACTGGGACATTGTCCACTTTAACCACTCCACTACAGCCGTGTTTGCCTTAGTTGAGCTTTGCAGCAAAGGTGATGTAGCTTAGCTAAGCAAGGTGCCGAGATGGGACTCTGATAAACTTATGCTTCACTAACTGTGATAAAGAGCAATGATGCACTTACTTTGAGGTCAGAGATGGGACAATTTACGGAAGTCCCACATCTTGCACGATGGTATAATTCGATATATCAAATGAGTATAGAGTAATCTTTGATGTGTTCTCTAGACATGTCCCAAAGAAAGGCTCTGGTAGAGTTGATGGAAGTACAAACAAGGACCTAGAAAAAACTCCAGTCAAGGGTGAGAAGGAGAAACTACAAGGATCTTTTGAAATCGACCTACCAGATGCTAAAATGGGAAAAATATGCTGAGCCTTTGAACCAATACCAAGGTAGTGAAGCTATTCCAAAATTGTACTAAGAAACCATGTTTGCACTCCAATGGTGCTCTGCAACCATTGTCTGAGAGATGCAAAAGCTCAATGAAGAGACTATGTGTGAACTTGTTACTTTTGTCAAGAGCTGCTTGGTTATTTATGATGATGTTAGGCTTTGCCTACTATTTTCATGACCCTTTGATGCACCCTTGTCTAGCTAGGTTAGAATACCCCTATGCTTCCTAGCTTGCTGTAAATCCTTGAAGGGAACTGGAAACTCAAGGCTTAATGATGCCAAAATCCAAGCTACAAACTGTTTGCTTTCTCAACCAAACTCTGCACTATGCGGCTTGGAGATCTTCACACTCAAGAAACCTTGTATGCAAGGGAGGAGAACCCTGTGGTGTATGGGGCACATTGGCTCACACCAGTGGACTAGGTTCAATTCCCAGCAGGGCCATACTTGCAAACACAATGTTAACCAACAACTTTTTGAACTTTTGCACTTGAAATTGTAAAGCTTGTATACTTTTGTATCAGAACTGGTATAGCTTGATCAATATCAGTTGTAGAAGTATGTTTAGCATTAATGTTTGAAAGATTAACACTAATCTATGATAAGATCTTGCTTTTACACAATTCTGAAAAGATTTATTAATTTATGCAAACTTTCTTACTTAAGAACTACATCATTTCATTGCTGTTCTCTGTAATTTACTATTCTTGAAGCTTTCACAATTTCTTTGCAATTGTTATGCAATCTTTGTCAAAAGTTATCAAGATGCACTTAATCTTTCACCAAGCATCATTGTCTTTCAATTTGTTGCTTGCTGAGCAAGCCTTAGCTACACAATATTCAAGAAACATGAAATGAAGTTAAAGTTTGTGTACTTACTCCAGCTTCATTAATCTTGAATTGTACTAAAATTTGCACTGAAATCTATTCGAAATTGCTATGAATCTACACTCGGTAGAGCACTTTGTCACTCTATGCATGCAACACAAATCTGAGAACTCTGCACAGCAATCTGAATACTTTGCACATCAATATGAATATTCTACATAGTAATTTGAAAACTTTGCACAACAACCTTGATTTTTTACACTCAGTACAACACTTTGTAACTCTGTAACATAAATCTGAGAACTCCGCACAGCAATTTGAATACTCTACACAACAATCTAAATACTTTACACTTCAATATGAATATTCATTCTACATAGTAATATGAAAACTCTGCACAACAATATGAATATTTTGCACAATAATCAAAAAACTTCTATGAATCTACACTCAGCACAACACTCTGTAACTCTGCAAACAGAAATCTGAGAACTTTGCACAACAATCTGAATACTTTGCACAACAATAATATGAATACTCTGCACAACAATATGAATATTCTGCACGATAATCTGAAAACTCTACACAACAACCTTGATTTTCTGCACCACAATCTTCTTCTTGCAATGCTTCTCCAAGAACTCAAGATTTGGGAATCTAGGGTTTGATCTTGAAGAAATTAGGCCTTAAGGATTGATATTTAAAACTATAGGCTCTCTAAGTAAAATAGTAGAAGAAAATCACTCAATATGGATAAGTCAATATTAGATAAAGTGGGAAAAATCCCATTCCCATGAAAAAAGTGGGGGTATGGTAAACTCATCCAAAAGTTTGTCAAAACATATTCATGTGACATATCATTGGAAAGAGTTTGAAAAGTAGAATCTAGATCTACTTTGTCCGACAAATTTGGAGTTTGCATGTTCAAGTTATGGCCAAAACAAATTTTTTAAATACATTCCCATTTTATCTAATATTGACTTGGATTACTAAAATCTCTGCAAACGCTAATTTTGAAAATAAAGAAAATTTCAAGAAATCAAGATCAAGAAGATCAAGAAGTTCAAGAAATCAAATAGTAAAGTGGATTAGGATTTTGAAAATAGTGATTAATACAAATTAAAAAAATAATTAACACAAGTTTCACTACTAATCTTGTCAAAGTAAGAAATTAGCAAATCTAAAAATTGTGTAAAAATCAATTTAAAAAATAATTAACACTAATCTTGATCAAGAAAATACATTTAAGAAAAAATGAATTAACAATAATCCAAAAATGATTATCACTAATCAAGATCAAGAAAATGCATTCTAAAAATTGAATTAAGAATAATCCAAAAATGATTATCATCTAATCACTCTCTAAGCAAATATTTAAGCCAAGAGCTCAGATACCAATGCAAGAAACTAGGGTTGCCCACTTAAAGCATGGAGTGACAACATGGGTGTGGGTTATCATACTAAGGCAATAGCCAAGAAGGCCATGAAAGCTTTGGCATTAGCACCAAGAAGACATAGATGTCTATAGAGTGAATGTGATTAAAAAAAGTATAATGCTTATGAGCCCTATGCCTAATATAGCCCAAGGTCCCCTAAAAGTACACATGTAAATGAACCTATGCCCAAGTGCCTGTTATGTGCATGTGCAACCAAATATACTTCATTACAATGTTTAATGATGCTTTTATGGCATAAGTAATGGTATAAGACCAAAATTTCATGCTAAGCTAATTCATAGTTATGTCAATTAGATTATTGTGGTTTACTAAATAACAAATTTTTAAGGTTGTCATTTGGTGTAATGTGTCTTTAATTAGGTTTAATGTATTTTATAGTTGTGGTTCAATGTAGAATTTGAAGAAGATTTCTTTTATGGATTAATGTATTACTATGATTTTTGTTATTATTTTGATGTTCTATAATTTCATTATTGTAATGGATGGATAAATACTATGTTACTATCATATATATTTTTGTTATTATAGTTTAATGTTATTGAATAATATTATGTATAGGGATTAGCTTATTGAATCCATAAATTTAGTTTATTTTACTATTGTGCACTAATATTAACTTTATGGTTGAAAAATGATGGTGTTTGCATATATAATGTAGGAAGAAACAAAAGAGAGGCATACACTTCCAATTAGAGGCCGAGTATGCACCACTCCTATAAGAGGACAACACTAGGTTTAGTGGTTAGCGATGATGTAACAAGAGAGAGATGCAAGAAAAAAACATGTAGATCTTTGGGTTGATGGGTCGATTTATTTCACTCAATCCTCTTTTCCAAAGGCCTTTGTAGGTTTTTGAACTTACATCTTTCTTCATAAGGTATATGTGCTAGGGTAATACCAAGTTGTCGAAGTATACTAGGAGGCCTGCAATCCAAGCTCATAGCATTTACACATATGTTCAATGCATGATGATGGGAAAGGAGGCAAGGATTCATGAGCTTACTAATTCATTGAGAGAAGTAAGGAGAAAGAGTGTTATAATTTCCAAGATGTGATGCATGTTGTGCAAGATGTAGTGCATGATGTGCAAGTAGAGAGAACGAAGAATTGTATAGGAAAGTGCAAGTTTTGGAGAAGAAAAATAAAAAGATGCAAGAAATTCTTATGAAAATAGTTGCTAGACCCATGAAGAAAACAAGGGATGCACGTGAGTGGGTTAGGATACTAAAACCAATCCATTAATTGGTCAAAGGAATTGGGAAATAATACAATTGTCAACTCTATGCACAGTGTTAAAACAACATGAAGAATATCCTTTTTAATAAAAGCAAAAAAAAATGATAAAGTAATTGCAAAGGTTCTCACAAAAGGAATGGTTAAGTCTACACTAGAATATATCCCAAGTTTAAAACACTTGGTGCTGATTTTTGTAAGAGAACACTTACAAGAGGTGAGCAATACCTTTACATCTACATAGATTCTCAAGGAATATGTGACAAAGTAGGGATTAGCTCCCAATCCTATGCTATGACCTATAAATAATTGGATGTAGGGTTCAAGGTCATGATGAATAGAAAACGGGTGTTGCCTCTTCCTAAAAAATTGTTTCATTTATTGCAAGAACAAAAAATATCTAAATACTAAGGTCTTAGAATTAATTGGTGAGCCCATATATTTATGCCACATCATGCATGTCTTTAATTACGGGTCAAAAGAGGTGCCCTTAAAGTTGAATGTAGACAATAACTTTGTATTATATGTATGTAAGTTGCAAGTAGAAATAGTGAAGTTTTATGACATATCTATTGAAGAATGCAAAGGAAAGAAGCTACAATTTGTTTCAAACTAGATGAGAGTGAAGTTGTAAAAGGCAAAATCTTGAGCGAGTTAGCTTGACATGTGAATAGTGAATCCTGAGTTTAAGCCCGCCTATGCATTCAAAATACTTTAGTGTGTGCAATTAAAGAATGATATATGAAGGCTTACGACATATCGAGGTGCCAAAGGAGGACCCTGAGATTCTAAAGGTATTTTTGATTTGACAAAGATCCCTAATATTGTGCGACATCAAAACAATAGGGAAGTTTTGCATATTGATAGTTTTGGTGAGTACTAGGTAGCTGGAGATCTCAAAAAATTAAAGTGCATATTTTGTGTGTCTAATTATCAACAACAATAGAATTCCGTTGCTTGTATTGTATGAAATCTAGAAAGAAGGGAAAGGATTGGAAGAAACATTGGATTGCAAGGACATGTATACATTTTCCCAACTTGTGGTGGTGCTAGTGGTGACCAACTTGAAGAAGAGGACATGCATACATGGTGACCAACTTGTAGAAGAGGATGGGAAGATGGTACCAATGGATCTTATAAGTGAAGTGGGATCCAATCCTAGACATAACCTTGAAAAGGGTCCACTTTTACACATTTCATACCATAGTAAGGATGATAGAGAAGTTGGTATATAAGCATGTGTGTTTTGCTTAAGTTAGCATGGGCTATCAATGCCCACTAAATGTGCATAAGCACTAACAAGAGGGGATCAAGAGAGTAATATAATGCACTTATTCAGACATTACTGACATAGAATGGAAGAGACTAAGAGCCAAAACTTCTTTTTAATGTATAGTTCACATCGGGTTTTTAATGTACATTCCAAACTGGTTTTTAATGTACATTCCAAATTGGTTTTTAACGTAAATTCTAGAATGGTTTTTAATATATATTTTAGACTATTACATGATTATGTACAAGATGGTTGTATTGCTATGCAGAATACTCTAAGCTCTAAGCTCTAAGCTCTAAGCTCTAATTTTTGTTGCTCTAACTTTCTCCTCCATCTCCACTTATACAACTGAACACTTATCTATGAAAAACATTTGGTTCATCTCAGCACCTTGCTGATCATTACAAGATTAAGATTATGAGAATACTAATGTGCATTCTATTACAACACTCAACTGGCTATGTCGTACATACACACTTGTGCATGATGATGCTCTATGGATGATAACTCGCATTTGGATTCCTAGATACCCAGATCCCAATTGTGCATGATGATGATCTATGGATGATAACTCGCATTTGGATTCCTAGATACCTAGATCCCAGTTGTGCATGATGATGCTCTATGGATGATAACTCGCATTTGGATTCCTAGATACCTAGATCCCAATTGTGCATGATGATGATCTATGGCTGATTAACTAGCATTTGGATTCCCAGTTAACATCTATATTCCCCTTTGTTTTGTTGGAAGTTGATGGCTCCTTCCTATTGGAGAAGCATTTAGTCAATGCTCCACTCTTGTGTTGTTCTGCGAAGTGGCAGATGTGCTCTATTTTGTAAGGCCTTCTTTATGAGAAGTAGCCATTTTGGTGAAAGCACCCAAGAACCCGTGAAATAATTTCCAATTTAGACAATAGATGGTGGCAAAGTGTGGCTATATGGCTAGGAGAAAACAATGTAGACTTGGCTGATCATCTACATAAGTAGGCTACATGCTTATGTAGGGACTCTGCCAAGTAGGATACATGCTTGTGCAGGGACTTTGCCAAGTAGGATACATGCTTGTGCAGGGACTTTGCCAAGTAAGATGCATGCTTGTGCAGGGACTTTGCCAAGTAGGATACATGCTTGTGCAGGGACTTTGCCAAGTAAAATGCATGCTTGTGCAGGGACTTTGCCAAGTAAGATGCATGCTTGTGCAGGCACTCTTATATTGCATCAGTAGTTCTTGGAGTTTGTTTTTCATTGCTTGTTATAGTTTTACACTGATTTCTAATGTTTGTGATTGCTCCTCTATCCCCTAGATTGAGATCCATGAGCTCCTCTTCTTGTACTCATGTGGATTGTTGTTGCTTCCTGTCTTTGTAGCAGTGCATTGCTTCCATCCATTCTTTTAGCCCATGGATTATAAGTCTTTTTTAGTATTCCCTGAGGCTTCAGCTTCTACTATCTGCTCTTCTGACACTGCTTCTATATTGGTTATAGTTTCTTTCCCTAAAGATTCTACTTCTCTTGTCTACTACTCCTCTGATATTGCTTCTATGTGAGTTGCAGTTTCTTCTGTTAGTTGGATGTTTAGTACTTCCACTGAGTACTTGGGGGACAAAATCTTTTCTATGTCCAATTGGAATAAGGATTTGACATGTGGGTTTTCTCTGAGGATTCTTTCCTCCTCATCCTCTTCAATTCCTCCCAGCATATTCATTCCTTCTGCATACAATGGCCTAAGAGAGGTATTGACTTCCCTCTTAGGATTTGTGGAGATTTTTACCTTCTTTTTCCCTTTACTGATTGTGATTTGCTCCCTATGCCAATCGTGTTTGATCTTGCCTTGCCAGAGCCACGGTCTTCCCATAGCAGCATCGGGGTACAATCCCTCATTTTCCATTTGGAGAATAAGAAATATGATAGGGAAATCATATCTAGCTATGTGAATGTGTTCTCCTCAGACTAATCCTAGGGGTTGGACTCTGTGATGATTTGCCATCTTCACAGCAAAAGGAGCATGGTCATAGTTTGTGAGGCTGAGTTCTTTTGCTGTGGATTCTGACAATATGTTTACTTGTGAGCCTCCATCCAGTATCGCTCCTTGCATTTGCTTCCCTTTTAATGTTACTATTGTTTGGGGTACGTCATTGTCTATTAGTATGATTTTTGTTGTTTCGACTGACTTGTATTCTGACTCATTGCCGGAGGAATCAGACAAGCTGATGTGCTCTTCCTTGGGACCTAGCAGATTGCTCAACAATTTCCTCATGTAGTTGGGCACTAAGTATAAGAGTCAAGGGATATGCCCATTTTAACCCTTTCATATCCTCCCATATGTCATATTGTCTTGCCTTTTTCTGTGGCCTGCGATTTTGTTGAGGAACTTGTTTTGTTGCTTGATGCTATCTTCTTTCTGCAATGTCTAAGGATTCCCCCTCACTGTTGCTTCTTGTTGCTGCTCTTGAACTCTTTTTGTGGACTTGTCTGTTCCCACTCCATTCTATTGGTCTTGGACAAGTTGTACCTGCTTCTTGAGAAAACTGTCTTTTGCTGATTGTGGCTTCCTGGGCTCCTATTCTTCCTTTGGTTTGTCAGCGTTTTCTTGTACCTTACGAGGCTTACCTTCTCGTCATAGTTTCCCTTGGTCTACCATCATGGCCATCATGTGGGGATTATCCTCTCACCTTGCAAGGCTTATCTTCTCGTAACTTTTTCTCTTTTTCCTCCTCCAGGCTTCCCTTTGTTCCCCTTGGATTTTGTCCAATCTGAAGGTTTTTTTTCCAATTTCCTTTCTGTGCTTCTTGCACCTCCTTTGTTATAAAGTCTCTGACTTGTTTTTGTTTTTCCCATTCCACATTGCCTTTCTTCTGATTGGCTAGTTTATTTGACACAACCAGCTTCTCTTTTCCCTTTTGGGATCTGGTGATGATAGCTGTACACCTTCTAGCTCTTTGATGTGATGATGTTTATGGACGTTTATCTAGTGCATCCTCCCCTCCTACATTTTCTTACAACTCTTGTTGGTGATTTTGAAATAGCTAACAGTTATTTCACTGGTGTCCAAGCTTCCGAGAGTAATAACATTGGAACCCGTCTAACTTCCCAATAGCACCTCTTCCTTGACCTTGCCCTTGGTCATCGTAATGTCTATAAGGTGCTGGTATAGCAGCTATGGGTGTTGCTATTGTTACTGCATTGACAACTGCTCCTACTGTGTTTTTGACATTGTATCGGTAATTGGATTTCAGGTTTGGCAGATGGCACAGGTAGGCTATATCTTGCATTCCTCTTTCAGATATCCTTCATTTTTGCAGATCGGGTAGAAGACATGTTTTGTAGTTAGAGGAGTTAGGGATCTTACCAGAGTGTACAGCAAGCTTTGCCACCTCACCCTTCTTATCTTTGTGTTTGCTCTTCTTTTACTGGTGTCTGGTTTCCTCCTCAGCATCTGACTCTGATTCTGAGTCTTCTAATTTTGACTCGTTTTTGGAGTCGCTATCCGAAGAGTTATACTTCTTGTTGCTGTTCTTTTTCTTTGACTTCTTATCCAATCCCATGTTGCATTGTGCTCGTTTAGCTGATTCCATGAGCCCATCAAACCCTTCAGTGTCAATGTTGGTGGCAGGCACCATCGGTTTTAGTTTCTTGTTGACCATATAGGAACTAGTATACAAGAATTGCTTTAGATGGTCCGTCAACTAGAGAAAGTCATCCATGTAGAGTGTGAAACTTGACATTCATTGCTCCACTTGATGTATTCCACTGCATCATGAGCCATTAAGGTGGGCCACCATAACCAAGCTGTGAGGACTTTGCGTGCAGTGATATTTGCTGAGCGAAGTGCCCCCTAGCACAGGTAGAGTGAGCTTGCTCTAAAAGGAAGACATATTTGTGTTCATGGACACAGTGTCTGATAATCTTGTCTTTCCCTTGCCTGTAGAGTTGGCTTGCAATGAGTTGGTAGGGGGTTGCCTGTTTAATGAGGCATCATGCGCCTGGTCCTTGTTGAGGAGGGGGTCAACTGGTAAGCCATTGGCTAGAAAGTGTGCTACCTCCTCACCCCATTCAAGAATTAAACATAATTGGAACAGGGTGACATTTAGTAAATCATCATCAACTCCCAGGGTGGCTTGCCGTTGGGGATTCTTCACATATGGTCTGCCCCAAGACATGTTGTGAGCCCTTCCAGACTGTGACAATGAAGTCAAACTCAAGCAAAATCAGCAACTATCTGGTGATTCTTCCTATTGTACAGGGCTAGGGATAGTGATCCTGTATGGTGGCGGCATTGACCTTTTTGAGGTCTAGGCACACTCTTACCTTCCCATTCTTTTTGGTTACTATCACTATGGGTGATACCCATTCTATGTGCTCTGTTTCATAGATGAATTCGACATCTATGATTCTATCAATTTCTTCCCAAACCATCTTGGAATACTTTGGATTCATAGGATAAGCCCTTTGCTTGACCGATCTCCCTCTATCGACCATAGGAATGGTGTGCTTGACTACTTCACACCCTTCATATCTGTGTACTTCCAAGCAAAGCAATCTTGGAATTTTGTGAGTAGAGCAATGAGTTCAATCTCTTCCTTTGGTAGAGAGGTCATCCCCAATGTATATTGGCCTCGAGTCTTTGCCCGAGCTTGCTAGGTTGATTTCCTTCACCTTGGTTAGACCATCATATGAGGTTCCTGTGTGTCTATTGTGTGACCTTTGGGCCAATTCATATTGCATAAATCTATCGGCCATTTGGAAGGTTTTGAAGTGTTGGGGCACTTGTTTGGTCTCTTCTTCCCTAGCGCTTTCTTCTTCTATCAGTTTTTTGGCTTCTTTTTCCACCAGCGCTAACTTCTTTTTCCACCAGCGCTAACTTTTGGCTTCTTTTTCCACCAGCGCTAACTTCTTATTGTGTGCTTTGCACGGTGAGTGGCAAAGATTTTGGGATTTGGCTTTGTGGTCAATAGGTTCCATCTGCTTGGGCTGGTTGTGTGGACCAGGAGAGATTTATTTGTGAACTCCTTTTTCCATATTTGGTTGAAGTGTTTATGTGCTTCAATCGCCCCGATGTATTTTAACCAGTGGGTGTTTGAATCGGTAGGGAAAACATAGCGTTCTTACCTAGAGAATCCATCAGGTTTGCAAGTTCTGTGTGAGCATGTTCCTTGTGATGGTTCCGTTTTATCGGCCTGTTTAAGTTCATGAGTGGAGACATCAGACATCACTTAGGAAGGTGTGCAATGTTAAGCATGTACAGAGATGTGATCTCTGCCCATCAGCTATGGCAAACCTCGTGCCTATGCATCTTGGAAGTATGTCCAAGGTAGGAAGTATATGCATCCAATTCTCAGAGTCTTCTGGAGGAGTGCATTCCTCGTTATCCTTTTCATCATCTATTGTTTTATGGCACGTTTGACACAATTGGACTATAGTGGATCTGGTAGTTGTTTAACTGAGTCCTCTGTGAAGGGTTTGTCATTCATGGGATGTACCTTCCATTTTCGTAGGTTGATATTTACTTTGAATGTATATATGGTTGGGATCCCAGTCATGGATCATCTTAGTTTCTATCAGAAAGGTCGCCCAAGGATGCAGTCATATGAAACTAGCTGAGAAGCTCATCATCACCACAAAGGTGTGGTGGAAAGTGGTTCCTGGGATCTTTATTTTTAAATCCTTCAATACACCAATGGGTCTAGTAGTGGATCTGTCAATGAGTTTTACTAGTAATGTCATGTCATCCATGGCGGGTGCTCCCCATTTTTCCCAGCATTGTTTGGTAACAATGCTCACTCCTACCCCCCCATCCAGGATTGTTGTGACCTAGAGGATGTCAAAGGTTATTGGCAATGTAGCATTGAGCTCGTCGCCTTCAAAATATTTTCCAAGCTTATTGACTCAAACTATGGGTGTGCCAGTGATTTCATGGGGTTCAATGAGTTTGTCTCTCTCAGTATCATTAGAGCTATCTAGCTCTATGGATTCTTATATGCCTGCCCCGAGGCGTCCCTCCATCCAATCTTTTAGATCCTTCCATAAGCTTGGGCTACCTTGAAGCAAGGTGCCAATGGGGATCTGGATGTGAGAAGAGAGGAAGGAAGAGAGAACTACAATGTCTCTAGGAGAATAGGCTATTCCTTGTTGAGGAAGGTAGCCTCAAGCTCTTATTTATATAAGGTATTTGGATGGGGACCTCTGTGTCTGTTCTTTTGAGATGGGGACCTCTGTGTCTGTTCTTTTGAGATGGTCATCTCCCAAGTTTTTGAGATATTCAGCTACTCGGTTTGGGGTAGTTGTCACAGTGGGTGCTGCTGCCTATGTTGGCCTATGAGTGGGTAACTGGTCATATACTTGAGCCTCTTCAGTAGGTCTCATGTTGGAGACCAAAGGGCATGGCTCAAGGTAAGCAGTTGGAGGCTCATCTTCTATCTGAGGTTGGCAATCCCTGACTAATTCTTGGGTTGCCAAGAGCCTTTCCTTCTCCTCAATGGGATTAGGATATTCGGCAAGCTTTTTAGGGAGCTGGTTAGTGTCAATCGGTTCCTTATCTCGAGTGGCTGAAGGTAGCAGATGTTCCCCTTCTCACAAAGAGGTTGATGCATGTGTGGTCGTGCCATCTTCTGAACCACTTTTAATAACTACCCGGCTATCCCCTTTGCCGATTTTCGTGGTTTTCTTTCTTGAACGTCTAGTTGCTCATGCTTGTTGAGGGACATTCCTTGAAGATAAGGCCTTTGCATGTCCCTGGTCTTGTGAGGTTGATGCCTCTACTGTTGCAGCGTGAGCTGCAGCCCTCTGTTTGTTCTACAATATGGTTACGGCATTGAGAGAGGGACCGTATGGATGAAGCTGTCTCTTAGCTTCATGAGATTTTCTTGTTGTCCTCCCTGGTCTCAGTGGACAATCCTTATACATGTGGTCTATCCCACACCCAGTATCCCACACCCAGTGCATAAAGGGGTTAATGTGGAAGTGCCTATAGAGGTACTTGTCATCCCTCTTGATTGGACACTCAGCCACTCGGTGAGGTCCTGCACAGTGGTAGCATTGCATGGGTTATTGATTAGCCATTATATTCATGTGCCGACCCCATGGAATTGGGGCGGCTAAGTATATTGGGAACATTTGTAGCCCTCCATCATGTAGTGGCTTAGAATTTGGGAGGGTATGCTTTTTGTCTCCAGAGGCTCATAGGTGGGACCTTTAGGAACTCCCCCTTGTCCCCTTCTTCAAAAATTTCCATCAGGGTTAGCTAACAAATAGGTGTGACTCGTGGGCAATGGGGGTTGAGGTGGGAGAACTAGGGGTGGTAAGGGCATTTCAGGTACCCAAATAATTCCTCTTTGGGCCACTCTTAGCCTGGTTGAGGTACGTTGTGAAGTGCAGGTGCTGGCAAGGCTAGCGGCTGCCTTGGGTTTGTAGAGGCACAGGGCTTGAGGTAGAGCACGGGCTTGAGCAGCCCTTATATGTGTAATAGAGGGTGAAACAGGGTCGCATATGTGAACACTTCGTCAGCCTTGGCCGGTTCTCCAATGTTGGGTCATTTCCTGCATTAATGCATCGGCTCGTGACCTATTGTCCAGAGGTGGACTCCTTGCTCTTTCCTTCAAATTTGGTGCTAGTGGTCTTGAATGAGGCTTCTAATGTACCCTTGTGGAGCTCTAGGGAACGTGTTCCCTTGAAGTTGTGCTCGAAGTCCATAGCACTCCTACAACATTGCTTGAAGGAGATATGGGCCAAGGCATACAAAGAATTGTGTAGGGGTATGTCCTCTAGCCCTTCCAGAAATCTCCCTATTAGCCTTTCATCAAAGAACTTGTCTCTGGCACTACAACAGGAATGGAAATATCTGACTCTGTTGATGTAATCTCGGATGGTTTTGTTTAACATTATGTAGCTGGTTAATAGGAATCTGTTTGGTTCCTTGACAAGAATATCCAACCTTGAAGGCCTCCTTCAAGGCTTTAAAGGTGGACTTATCTTCTATTTTCAAGGACCTAAACCATTGGCTGGCTTTACCATCTAGGGTGAGGCCAAAGACACTCACATTAACTTGGTCATCCACATGGCCAAAGGCTTCACAAATATGGTTAACTATCTCTAAGTGTGGGATGGGGTCTCCAGTCCCATCAAACTTAGTGATTAATTTAGAGATTTTTGCGAGTTTGTTTCGCTCTTGTTTGGCTCTTGGTACTGGTTGAGCTGGTGCTGGGGACGTGATGCCAACAGTCACCCCCTCCCTATTTCCATGGCTATTCTCAACCTTTCAGGTCTTAGTCCTACCATGGCTGGAATGGGTGTTGGTTGGGGAACGATGGGTCGAGGAGCTATGGGCTAGGTGGATAGTAGACCATCGGGGGTCCTTGTCTCATGGGAGGATTGGGTTGTGCCTCATGTGGCCCCATGTGATACCCTGGGTATGCTCATCGAGGTGGGTATTGTTGATATACAGGTGGCCCAGGCTTATATCACGGGGCTGGGTAGGCACTTTGTCTCTGATACGACATTTCGGGCCCTTAGAGAGTTAGATCTGGCCTTGGGTTTAGTATGGGTCTCTGGGCTCCGTATGAATTAGCCACCCCTGAGATGGACATGGGCCTCTAGACTAGTGTGGATGGGTTGGGTTTGATGGCTCTCACTTTTTTCTATTTCTGCTCTAGGATCTAAAGTCGGCGTGGGCTCTCTTGTTGGTTTTCCATACCTCTCGCCCTGGGATGTGGCTCATCCGACTGTGTGTTTCCTAGGGATAAAGTTCTGGAGCCTCAAAGCAAGGCTTCTCTGTGAATGTGTAGGAGAGGTAGGGGCTTGCCCTTGGATAGGTGGTCTATCCATACACTGAGCCTCAAGTTCTCATGTTTCAAGGTCAGGAGTAACTCATCCCATGTTGGGATGATCTTTGCTATCACTAGTGCTGTCAAAGACGCACCATTTGGCTCCAAGTTGTAATTAACCGATGGGTCTGACCTTATGTGTGAGAGATCTTCAAGAGAGTTTATATCGTCAAAAAGAGGGTTGTTTCGCACTAATTTTTTCAAACGTAGGCGCATGAATGTGTGGAATTACAGTGTTGGACCCCCGTGATCAGTCTATTTTTTTTGTGGAAAATGGTATGGTCGTATGCTTTAAGATGGAATGGGTGTATGCTTTGTAGAGGACACGGGCCGTATGCTTTAAGATGGTATGGTTGTACACTTTATATAGAGGACTCGGGTGTGGCAAGGTTGCCACAAGCATATGCTTCAGAAAGGAGATGGTACGGGCATGGCAAATATGGCAAGGGCATACGTGTGCTAGGGCACGAGAGAAGGGACAAACATGTGGCAAGGAACTCCCCTATGTGAGGCCGCTAGGAGCTCACTCCACCACCACACTTGTGTCACCCAAGTGGAGATTCACAAGCTAGGTGAAGAGCAAAGAAGGAGGGGGCTATGGAAAGATCTACCTTCACTCCATGCCAACATGCATGCAAGATGGATCTTGGTAGAGAGACAAGAGAGGGGAGAGAGGAGAAGAGAAACTAGATTAACACCATCCCTAACATGCACACACAACAATCAAGCATACAAGCATCTACATCACAAGCAAGCAACCATGAGAGAGAGAGAGAGAGAGAGAGAGAGAGAGAGAGAGAGAAACTCAATTGAGATAAATGGGATTGTTCCCTTTCATATTCCATAAAATGTCTTATATACATGAGCTCACTTTTTACAATGGTTGGCCACCCATTTACAATTGGGAGCTCAAAACTAGCTTTCTAGCTCTATGTACATCTCTTTGTTGCTACGACCAGCATTACACAAGTCGTAAGCTTGGTCATCTCATATCTCTTTTATCAATTATCACTTTGCGAGGGGTTACAAAAAGATAAGTTATAAGAAGCGTGACCCCGCTTGAAAAATGATGTAACCGGAGTGGTTAAGAGAGAGAGAGAGACAGAGAGAGAGAGAGAGAGAGAGATGTGTGTGTGTATGTACATATATATATATATATATATATATATATATATATATATATATATGTATGTATGTATGTATGTATGTATGTATGTATGTATGTATATTTGTATGTATATATACATATATATATATATATGTATGTATGTATATCTGTATGTGTATATATACACACATATGTATAGATATATGTGTGTGTGTGTGTGTGTGTCCTCAAATTTCGTGACATGGGTGTCAGGGTCTTCAACCTTCTTGCTCTTGTAGGTTACGTATTTGTTGTTTCTGCCTTGGTGAGCCATGGTGTCAGGGTCTTCAACCTTCTTGCTCTTGTAGGTTATGTATTTGTTGTTTCTGCCTTGGTGAGCCATTTGATATGTTGATGAATAATGTGGGGAGATGTGGAGCGTTTGGCAAGCCGAGCAGGGCGTGCTACTGATGCAATTGATTCCACATAGACTGGGTAATGAGTCATCTTGCTATTGCTTATGTAAGAAGTTCCTCTCCCCTTTTGGAGTGTTGTGCTAGAATGTTGCTTTCATGAGAGAAATGGTGAGATTGAAAGCAACAAGATCGCCAAAGTGTCGGTGGTCAATCCGATGGGCAAGACAATACCACTGGTTAGAAGTAATTCTATTCGATGCCTAAGCCCAATGGGTTCAGAACTCACAAGCTGTCAACCTAAACAAAGAATGCACACATAGAACTACAAAAGCTCACTCTCTCACTGCCTCACTCAGACACTACACAATAAATAATGCTCAAGGGCTCTATATTACTATTATTAAACTTGTACAATGCTATTCTACTTCAGACTAACTCTGTCTTTTTTGTTCTCTCTGCCCCTCTATATATCTATCTCATAACTGCTAATTGCTTCTTTCTTTACTATCTTGGAAGGATCTTCTTCTTGTCCCATCCAGTCATGGTCCTTACTATTACAAGACTCATTTTACTATTAAACTATTATAAATAAGGTACATATGATTACAATAGGTGTGCATGTGTGCTGCAATCTGTGCGCGGCTATCCTGGCCTTTTACTGTCGACTTGTGTTCTCTGGCTAGTTTCGTAGGTCACACCAGTCAGCTTTGGTCGGACGCTCAACAATGAGTTAGTGTGTTCCACAATGGTAGGAGGAGATTGAGATGAAAGGTTGACAATGGAAAAATGATCAATCCCATGAGGCTACAGAGATGGAATTAAAGAACCTTTGTGTATGGCTAAAAAATCATACATGCAAAGACAATAGACACTTTTATACTATATACCCAGCTTTGCCATAATAAAAGCACTCCATGGTATTTCTACTTTGATTCTGTTTACCATCTACCTCAGCTTCTCTACTAGCCCCCTTTGCCTCTAGAGTGGACTCTTTCACTTGTGTGTGCATTAGATTCTTGTTATTAGTAGTGACCATGATTTATGTTTCCAAAATGACCTACACCTTGACCTCTAAATGAAGATATATCTATACCTCTACATGTGTCTATATACGAGGCCTACTTATGCATATTTTTGAAAGACGATTTACTCCTGATATTCATCTCCTTAATGTGATAAAAAAGGGCTATAAGCTCCTCACAGTTTGGAAGTTTTCCCAAGTTCGTCGAAACTGATCATACCCCATTTAATGTGACCGACACCACCAAGTCATCTGTCCACTATCAATTGGAGCTCCAATAGGCAAGGGTATCTCCAAGCCCTTTCACTTTCAATTAGTAATCACTGATACTCAACTTATTCCTTTACACATTTTGTGCAACTCTTGCTTTTCAGTGTAGCTTTCTTACCTTGGTACTTAATGCTATATAGCAAGGTATATCCCATGCATCCTTAGGTGTCATTGCATCTTATGTATGACCAATCATAGTATCTAACATGCTAATTAACAGTTATTACATTGCCTTGCTAACTTTCTCATGCCATTCTGTGTTGAGGAGTGACATTATCTTTCAAAAGCTATGGCTTCTTCTCATCACCCTGAAATAAACTCCCAATATCATTTTTCCCATGAGGAAGTTTCTCATCCTTAACTTCAGTGCTTGGAAGTTATGCTTATCTAGCTTCTCGCTCATAATCTAGGATAGATTGTCAGATATGATTACTTTGCAGCATCTTACCAAATAGTACTTGTAAAAACTTCCACACTTACATCAAAGATGCAATCTCCAACAGTCACCTCCTGTGATACTGTAGACCTATTATATTGTTTCTATATGTGAACCAGTCATATAGGCATGCATGCCACCAACAAGTTGCAAATCTTAGATTCTCTACCTCGAAGTGTTCTATATCTAAATTTCTCACATAACTATGCACCAAACAAAAAATTTGGCATACATAATCAAAATCAACACTTCTACGAAGAGCCAAAAAATGGGGCTTGAAATGTCCTTGAATAGCCCGAAATGGCCTCAAATCCAAATTTGGAAAGGGTGGCTCATAATGTGATAGTGAACCTTACCATTGTGTTCTACTACTCTGGACTAGCAGAGGTTTGCTTCCAAATCAAAGGGAAAGAGAGGCACATACTTGTGTACCACTTCCTTTGCTTGCCTCTTGATCTCTTCACAAGAATGTGGGTGAGGGGGTGATCTTAAGCTCCTTGCAAGTAAACACACACACACACACACACACACACACACATATAAGAGTAGATGAGCACACAAGGAAGATGGATGGTTGAATTTTCTTCTCTTCTCTACAACCATAACATAAAGATTAGAGTACATGTTATAAGGGATACTACTCTATTTTCTTCTATTCTCTTCAACCATAACATAAATATTTGAGTACATGTTATAAGGGATATTACTCCAGGACTAAAGCTTATAAATTTAGTCTATAGTGTGAACTCGACGACTACATGAGTTGGCACTATAACTAAAACATAAAAGATCAGTCTCCATAGTGTTAGTCTAACTATGTTAGTTGTTACTATAACTATGCATAACTTAAGTAAACCAAAGTGGTTGTCTCATAACCTATAAACCACTGGCAGTAGTTACCCATAATCTCACCAACCATGCCAATGGCATAAGTGTGGAGCTATCATCCTAGCATGCTATCCATATGTCCACACAAGTTGAACTCGAGATCCCAAAAATAAGACCTTTTATGAAAGAGATTTATGATGATAAAAGAGGCCATGAGAATGTGGCTAGGCAAGAGCAAGAGTGAACATAATTCTCAACATATAATAGTGATATGTTGAGAATTATGATAAAAGATGCCATGAGGATGTGACTAGGTAAGAGCAAGAGTGAACATAATTCTCAACATATAATAGTGATATTTTGATCTTGACAACCTTGAGCTAGTAAAGAGTTCCTTATCCCATGTGAGCTCCCATGCTAGTCCTCAAGAATTTGTGCAACCCCAAGGCACTAAAAGATCCATGGCAAGCTCTACTAGATGGCAAAGATTATATGTAGGACATAAGATTTTATGATATGCTTAAGAGATCAAGGTGGATGTAATGGATAAAATTGTATGATATGCTTGAGATCAAGGTGGATTTAATGGATGTAATTATGAGATCACATGCACACAAAAATGCTTGCCCATCCATGATAAAATTTTTGATGATGCCACCGACCCATTTTCAACTTTGTTGGTATCTTTGATTGAGCTTTGGCATTCCAATACAAAGGGGTGTTGTGTGGGATCGTGATGCACCCTTTGAACCTTAGGGTCGCTTGGCTTATACCACGAAAGTTTATGCACAACTTTCTTAGGTTTTTGGTATCATGGGTGGCTGTTCTTAGGTTTTTGGTATCATGGGTGGCTGTTCTTATACCACGAAAGTTTATGCACAACTTTCTTAGGTTTTTGGTATCATGGGTGGCTGTTCTTAGGTTTTTGGTATCATGGGTGGCTGTTCCTCGATGAAAGTGGAGATGGAAATGGAATTAGGTAGGGTCACTATAGTAGCCCCACTACTCTCCATTCTTACTTAAGCTGTGAGGGTGGCATTGGAGGTAGGGCTCCAGGTCTCCACTCTAACTTTGATCTGGCATCTGGGCATGATTATAGATGGTGCGGGTTCTTTCAACCTTGGAACCCAAATTTAGGGGTTCCCTTTATAGAAGACTTAAGCTTTATGTATCATTATTGAGATCCAATGGGGTATTGGGCTATTGGAAAGAGCCTAAGCAACTTAGGGCCCACCACTTAACTTTCTTTAGCTTATGAGGTTATGGTACAAAAACCGAATACTTTTTGGGACCTATACAAAAAGGTTTCCTTTTTGTAGAAGCCTTGAGCTTCTAGCATCTTGATGGAGAGCCAACAGGTCTCAAGTTTTGTGTAAAACTCTACTCTTCTTAATGTGCTCTCTTGGTAGATTTCTACTCATGGGTAGGCTTCTAGCTAAATAGTGGCTCCCAGGTATTTGGTTGGGCATCATACATTCCTTAGCTAGCTAGGATGATACCCTTGGTATCCACTCTTGTTTAGTGAGCTCCCTAAAGGATTTTTGAAGTCAAGGTTGAGGCTTGGGAGGTGGTCTCCATCTCTTATGGGGCAAGGTTTTGGATCTCCATAAAGTCTAGAAGGGGATGGGCGAGAGGAGTGTTGGATTTTAGGTCATGTATTTGGAAGGATGAGGCTTGGGATACTGAAAGGTCCTTGGTGTCCTTGTCCACCAAGGGTATGATGGTAGTGAGGAAGCTTGGGTGTTGTGATTCTTATTATCCCTTACCTCTAAGGTGATGGCATGTATTTGGAAGGATGAGGCTTGGGATGCTGAAAGGTTTGGGGGTGTCCTTGTCCACAAGGGTATGACGGTGAGGAATCTTGACTGTAGTAGCGACTCTTATTATTACTTACACCATCAGTTCCATCCCCTTCTAAGGATGATGCTCTATTTTTTTGTACATAAAAGGGTCACAAACTTGCAAGATGCAGGTTTAGTTCCAATGTAGAACTCTACTTCAAAACAATTGATGTGGTAATGGATTAGAGTTGTTTAACCACTATGAGCTAGGTGTATGCATGCCAAGGTGGACTACAAAGTAATGTCTGCGACCATGCTAATAAGGTGTATGCATGCCAAGGTGGACTACAAAGTAATGTCCGCGACCATGCTAATAAGGTGCTTGTAATGTACTCAATTCTCATTTCAAAAATGGTCTTTTTCTCCCCACCCCAATTCCAAAGAAAGAAAAGAAGCCACTCCTCATGTAACTACTTGACCCCACCATTCAATTGCTCATACCGACGTAGTTTGCCTTTGTTCCTCACTCTATCTCTCTCTCTCTCTCTCTCTCTATGTGTGTGTGTGTGCTATATACAATGTAGGATCTATGGTTGCTATGTGTGCACTTAGTCTTTCTCTTTGTGTGGATGTGTGGGTGGGTGTGTCACCTACCCTATGCAAACTACTTTCCTTGCACAATACTAAAGGTTTCCCATCTGTGCGTACTTAGTATTTCTCACTCTATGTGTGGGTGGGGGTGGTTGTGCCACTTGCTCTCTCTGTGCAAGCCGCTTCCCTTGCATAGTACTCAAGGTTTCCATCTCTAGAATGAAAAAATGCCACTCTATAAAAAGATCATTTCCAACATCATCAAGGACTATGAGGCTATAGGAAAATGGGAACAATAAAGCATGAACACGTTGAAAAGGAAGCCAAAGCACGAACAAGGTGTAGAGGTTACGAATGTGACCAAACAAGATGCAATGTATGTAGTGACACAAAAGAGTATTTTAACCAAAAAATATTGGGAATGGACATAACTAGGGAGGAAATACTCAATTATTTCCTCCATCATCAACTTTGAAGGATTTGCAGAAGTTTGAAGGGATTTGCTAGACACTCCTCAAAGGGAAGATAAATGGGAACAATAAAGCATGAACACGTTGAAAAGGAAGCCAAAGCACGAACAAGGTGTAGAGGTTACGGATGTGACCAAACAAGATGCAATGTATGTATTTTGGGCAAGATACAACAGGTATCATTCCTAAAAGATGAATCAATCAAGGTTGTCTAAACATTATAGCTCATACATAGTGTTCTATATGGTCCTATGGGGTACATAGTGATGTATGGGAACACATAGTGATGTATGTGATCCTATGGGAACACCATTGATCAGGGAATATCTCTACTTTGTGGCTTTTAGTAATGAATACTCCATGCATACGTGGGTGTATCTATTAAACGCAAAGTTGTAGGTTTTTACATGCTTCAAGTTTTAAAAAAGAACACTCGTCTATGATTGTGGCACATCTACAAGTTTTAAAAAAGAACACTAGTCTATGATTGTGGCACATCTACAAGCCTTTTGAGAGATCTCAAATGTGTGTGAAGTTTATATGATGGGAAAGCAACATCAGCATAGCAAAGGCTCCTCTAGAGCTTGTACATGTAGATATTTATGGTAAAATGCCAACCACTACATTGGGTGGTTCTTCCTACTTCTTGATTTGGTGACTGTAAAAGGAAGATATGGGTGTATTTTCTTTGGGATAAGGTTGAAACCTTTGGAAATATAGCATAGCTTGGTACAAAATGAGACAAGAAAGAGGATGAAGAAGTTCTGAACAGATCTAGAAAAAGAATTCATATCAAGTGAGTTTCTCATACTTCGCAACAAAATGGTTTTGATAGTTTCTCAAAATGGCGTTGTAGAGTGCAAGACTCGCACAATTGTGGAGATGGCACACAGAGTATGCTCAAAAGGCAAAGAGTTACATAATTATTTTTGGGTCGAGGCACACTCCTGTGAATATTCTTAACAGGAGTTACACAAAGGCAATGACACCTCAAGAAGCTTATTGAGGTAAGATACCATCAGGTGCATATTTCATGACATTTGGCTGTGACTCTTTTGTGCATGTTTCCCAGTCATCTCCAGAACCAAGTGGGATTACAAGAGAAAAAAGTGTATCTTCTTAGGGGTACATTATGGAGTCAAAGGCTTACCAAGAATATATAACCCAAAGGCAAAGAAGATGTGGTGTTTGAGGAACAACCTCATTGGGGGGGAGGACAAGGCTCCATCCACACTATTCTTTAAAACGAAGAAGTAGCCCAAACAGAAACAACCACCTCATCGGAGGTGGAGGACAAGGCTCTGTCCACCCTATTCTTTAATGAAGAAGTGACAGTAGTACCAATTCCACAAGATGTGGATTCATCAGATGATAAATAAGAGAAGCCTACAATAACATAGACATGAAAGGTGATAGTACCAAGTCCACAAGAGGTGGATTCATCAGATGATGAAGAGAAGCCTATAATATCAAAGGTGTGACATGTGATAGTACCAATTCCACAAGAGGTGAATTCATCATAGATGATGAAGAAGGGAAGCCTATAACACCACAAAAGGGCTCATATCCTAAATGGGCAAAGTAGCCTTTAGATGAGAAATCTCCATTGACAATCATAGAAGAGCCAGCAAATGTTCGTTCATAGATCCAAGAGAAGAGAGGAGAAAAAGAGGGGAGCAGAAGAGGACCTCCACTCACATTGTCATTATGGCCTTGATAGTTAAGATAATGAAAGTATAAGATCCATGCAGCTTAGAGGAAGCATTAGCAGGGGACCATGGAGTCAGAGTATGACTCAATTTTGAGAAACCACACTTGGGATCTTGTGGATCATCCTACAAAGTTTTGGCACCAAGTAGGTTTGGAAGGCCAAGTACAAGTCTCTACATCGGATAAGTACCGTGGAAGCATTAGCAGCAGCACCAGGGGGGACCATGGAGTCAGAGTAAGACTCAATTTTGAGAAACCACACTTATGATCTTATGGATCATCAAGTAGGTTTAGTAAAATGTTGACCATTATCAACATCAAGTAGCTCAGTCGACAATTATCCGTATAGTACTAGCCTTGGCTGTAAATGAGACGTGGCCTTGAATGCTCATGAGAAGTGGCAAGTATTGTAAAAGGATGTGAAAACAAAATTTCTTACAAGATAAGATACTTGGTGTCAACATCAAGTAGCTCAGTCGACCATTATCCGTATAGTACTAGCCTTGGCTGTAAATGAGACGTGGCCTTGAATGCTCATGAGAAGTGGCAAGTATTGTAAAAGGATGTGAAAACAAAATTTTTTAATGACTATATCAAGGAAGAGTTTATGTGTAACAGCCACTTGGGTTTATGTTGTGTAACAACTACTTGGGTTTGAGATACCCGGTTCAGAAAATAAAGCATGCAGACTTTGAAAAGCATTATACGAACTAAAACAAGCCCCTCGGGAATGGTACTAGCGGATAGATGCTTTCTTTATAAGTATTTGTCTTTCTAAAAGATCGGTATATGTGGATTTATATATTTTCTCTACACACTCTACCCAAGGCATGAGAACAACCTCATTATGATGGGTAGCCATCAAGAGAAGATTGAGTAGACACAAAAGATGTTGAGTTCAAAGTTTGATATGCCATATCTTGGCTTATGCCTTCATGTTTGGTGATTGAGGTCTGGCAAGAGTTAGATGGAATCTTCATTTCTCAATAAAAGCATGTATGAGAAATTTTGAAGGCATTTGGCATGGTTGAGTGCAAGTCACTGCCGGTTACAAGGAGGTTAATGCAAAGCTTTTTCTAGAAGTTTCTCTACTTGTCAATATGAAGGAGTATCTAAAGTTGGTGGGGTGAGTTTGGTCTTTTTGTGTAATTCATGGCTTCACATTAGCTTTGCAGTTGGTGTCCTTATCAAGTTCTCAAATACGCCAATACAAAACCACTAGAAGGCAGGGATGTGGGTTGAGTACATTAAAGGTACCATTGGGTTTGGCACCACTTACAAATTGGATAATTACTTGACTAGATTTTGTGACTCAGATTGGATAGGAGATTGTGGTAGCAAAAAAACTATTTCTAGTTACTATTTTCTTACTGGGTCTGGAATTACATCATGGATCAGCAAAAGAAGCAGCCTATAGTGGCACTTTCTTCTAAGTACAAGACATTATGATTTACTTCATGTGAAGCAGTCTAGTTGAGAAGGATCTTAGGATACCTGCTCGAAAGGGAGTGGTAGTGTTGTTGTGCAACAATCAAAGTTGCACAGCAATTGCTGAACCCGATGTTTCATGCTCACACGAGATACATTATCATTATGTGAGTGAGCTTATCCTAGATAGAGAGGTGGAGATTATCTACTACCCAACAAAAGAGAATTGTGCATACATTTTCACAAATGCTCTAGAGAGAGATTTTTTAGGTCACCATCTTTGTCGACTTAGCATTGGATCGAAGAGATAGTTCAGGACATTTACGAAGAACATTAGAGATGCATTTTGCATGAAAATTGATAAGAACCCAATTTTTCATGCTCGCACAAAGAACATTGAGATACATTATCATTATGTGCATGAGCTTATCATGGATAGAGAGGTGGACCTTGTGCCCCTGATAATAGATAATTATGTAGAAATTTTCACAAATGCTCTAGGGAGAGATTTTTTGCCATGCCATCTTTGTCGACTCAGCATTGGATCAAAGAAGTAGTTCAAGAAATTGAGGGGGGACATTGAAAATGTATTTGTTTAATGCTCCACCCTCGTGAAACGGATGTGCTCTATTTTGTAAGGCCCCTTTTACGAGATGAGGAGTAGTTGTTGTGGTGAGCACCTGAACACCTCTGGCAATTCTGAGTTTAGACACTATAAATGTGGCCAGATGGTTAGGAGACATCTTATAAAGACTTGGCACCCTACTAAGTAGGATGCATGCTTTGTGCAAGCTATGTGACCACATTAGTGAATGCTAGATAACAAATCAAAGACACACTATTCTTGGTTATGGGGCCCATTTGTTGAGGGTCCAGATAGTCTCAGATGGCCATGGGAGCTTTGTCAAGTCCCTAAATTTTTTGGTTAAACTCTAATATGGTATGAGTCGGGGATGATATAGTTGGGTGGTCATTTTGGACCAAACCATGGGTTGGTCGATGTGGCTATGACCTACATCCATGCCGACCCTGGGGTACTATATATATACTAGTTTGGTAGCCTTAGTTTATCATTAAATTCATCGTGTTCAAGCACACTTGTAAGCTAGACACTCTGCTCCTGGGGACCATCAGTTTGTAAGCAATAATATTGTTTACTCCTCACTTCTTTCTGCAATTCAATGCTTTGTATTGTGTTGATCCCTGCTTTTGTTATTGTGTAATCTTATAAAATTTTCATGAATTTTATCTTATCTTTCCAAATAAAATTCAATTATCTAATAGCCATTCTAAGGTCCTATCCTAAGTTGAAATAATAAGCATTTTAATACACACACAAAAAGATTTCTAGGATGAATTAGAACTTACTAATGCTTCTCTCTCTATAATTGTACGGGTTAATTTAAGATTAACTCTCTAATTGATTTCCTAGGGTTAGTCAATTTATCCTAGCGTATCCATGATTTGGATTAATTTGGGTCTAGAAGAATACTCATAAATTTACATGATAACCTAAGGTCACAAGCCTTCATTTTGCTAAGGTCTATCTAAATATTTTGGACCTTTGGGCTCTTTGTTTTGGGTTATGTGTAGATATTCAATTTAATCCAAAAATTAACAAGATATCCTAACTTTACTAAGTTTGATTTATCCTTTGGAAAAAAAGATCCTAGATTGTATAATTGAGCCCTTCAAAACGTATAAAAATTTAAACTAAGGTGGTTTTAACCTCTGTCTAGGGTGCTATGCATTAAATTTATATAATTTACTTTAAAAAATGATTAAAAACATTCACTTTTATAAAAATAAGTAAGATATGAAATTTTATTATTTGTACATGCTATACATTGATAGTCTACCTTGGGGGTTAATGAAGATGCTAATTTGGATAATGTTGATGCTCCCTTCTCTTTAAAAAAATGCACCTACTTTTGAGCTCCCAATTATGCAACTAAAAAGTCCAAGGTATAGAATTTATGTGATTTAAAGTATTATGTAGGCACCCAATGCAATAGGCTTATACAAATCCTAGTCTAGACACTGAAATTGATGCAAAATGTACTCTCCAGCATGGTAGAAAAACTTGTGTATTTGCAATGAAATAGGGGGTCCTTTTTTATACTTAAAAATGATGACTGGGGACTACCAATACACTCCCACATGACTTACTCATGTAGCCCATCTAAAATCTATCTAACCTTAATATTCATGCAACCGCTCATTTTTCATGCAATTAACCATTTTTACATGCATCTAGACCTTTCATGAAGTTAACTCCCTCTCATGCACGGCTTAAGTTTTCTATTAGTTCTAAATCTTCTCTCATTCTCTTATATTTAATTTACATCTTAAAAATTAAACCTTAGGCTTTATACATTACCTATTCAACCTTAGTCTAGATAATATGTAATCTCCTATTTACAAGTACTAAGGCACATGCTTTATTTCAATTTGCAAGGCGATTAATTTTTAAACTTTTTTTTATTTAGTCCATTTATTTTAAAATATTTTCTAATGAAAATTTTCTTTTTCTAACCCTAATGTGTGATATTGGGGGTGGGGGGGGGTGTGGTGGGAGGGGGCAGGTGGGAGGTGGGGGGTGCACATGTGCACCCCCCACTAAATTGGTGCACACACGAAAGTGCACATATGCATATGGGAAAGCCCCACTAAATTAGTGCACACACCAGCTTTAGCCAAATGACTGAAATTATTTATCTAAATTTATTTTCTTAGGCCAAATGCTCATTGCATACATTTAAGGAATCATGATGCTCATCCACCCCAAATAATAGCTCAATTGCCTACACCAAGGTAACCTTTGGATAAGCTAGTGCACACACTAGCTTAGCCAAATGACTTAAATTATTTATGTGGTTTTATTTTCTTAGGCTAGATGCTCATTGCATACATTTAAGGAATCATGATGTTCATTGCCCAAAATAATAGCTCAATTGCTTGCACCAATGTAACCTTTAGCTTATAAATAAAATGGAGAGACGTCAACTTCTACAATCCTGCTAGAAGCCTTTGCATGATTAGTGTACAACCTGGATGTATAGAGTGACCCTATTAAAAAGTTTTAACTCATTGTCAAGCTCGATAATAGACAAAGGCAAGGTAGATGTTCAGTTAAGAAATATGAATTTCAGTTTCTAAAACAGGCCAAAGGAGTTAAGAAAGATGACAAGGGTGAAACCATGGTCCAATTTCAGAATGGTTTGGAAAAAGGAACCATACAAATAGGGTCAACACAATTCAGTGAAAGAGAATTTGTTATAATGTAGGAAATGATGATGGATCCTAACAAAAAGGATCGACAGGCTAATGACGAACTTGTAACTCTTTGAGGAGTTATAAAACACTTTCAAGAAGCTTGGATTTGCCATGATCTTAAGCAAACTTGTGTTCCTATTTTCCTCAAAAACTTCTTCCTTGATTCAACCATGTAGTTTTTCATGCCAGTTATAGCATTTGACGAAAAAAAAGCCAAAAGCTTATTTTAGAAATCGAGGATTCCTTGTTTCTCTCCTCTCCTTGTGCCTTGGTTGTCCATGGTTAATATGTAATAGATAAGGCTTATATGGACACCCTCAAGGAAAAAGAAATGGAGCCCACAAGGACCATTATAGAGAGAAGATAGTAGAAGCCAAGTCTCCAAGCCATGGCCCATAATAAAATATGAGTTAAAGACAACAACCACCTTGTTGTAAGCTCAAAGTTTGCATCCACCCAAGACCAAGAGCTCGAGGCCCACAAGACATAAATGTAAAAGTTGCAAAAGCTAAAAGTTTACATCCACCCAAGAGAAAGAGCTCGAGGTCCACATGACACAAGTATGAAAGTTGCAAAATCAACTAAAACACACAAAAATACCATAGCAAAGTCGAGTAAATCATGAAAAGGAGCTTTCACTTGAAAGAAGAGGCCACCTCTAGCATATGCCAGTTAAGCTTACACACAAGTGAAAGAAGCACTGGCTTCCTATGAGGAGAAGAGCTCTCTAGATATGGAAGCACAAGAGGCCATGCTAAGATAGCATGTCAGTAATCTCCAAAAGGAAAGAGAAATACTAAACAAAAGACATGCTCATGCCATAAGGAACTTATGGGACAAGATGGCAAATGCTCATGCTAAAAAGGAACAGATGCTAAACATCCATCATGATGCACATCGTGCATATGCAATTAAGGCTCAAAATGAGCTAGCCCAAGCAAAAGAATAAATGTAGGCATCCACAGAGCATGCCTATAGTTAGCAAATAAGAGAGATGCAAAATTACAGGCAGCTCAAGAGAGGTAACTATAACACAGTTACTCAGCTACTTGAGAGATAAGTATAGCATAGTTGGCTACTCGAGAGATAATTATAACACAATTTCTTTAGTCTAGAAAATACATGATTATACAGTTATAACCCACCAACAAGAGAATGTACAAGGTCATTAATAAAGTTTCCACACTTGCTACATTGCCGATAACTCCTAGGTCTCCTCCATAGACTCTATCCCTTTTATTTAACATTGTTGAGGTTCTAATCATAGGGAATATAGCGTTTATAAGGCAAAATACAGAGAGATATACTGACCCCAGCGTTAGAATGTCTATATTCCATGCAAATCTATATCGCTTTAATACTACTACTATATATTCTTACCCATTTCATCTAGTAGTACTTAACTCTAGATTTTGGTGTAGAGTACTTCAAGACTCCACTATATTGGATGACACAACACAAGGGTGGTTAGAGTATACAACACGCATATATATCTTAAACTTTAGGAAATCTCTCTTTTACACCCCCTCCCCCCCAAATGGCATTCTTAGTAGTCAATGGGCACTTGCCCAAGTGGATCGACTCATCATGACCCACCATAACCAAGAGGATCAACTCATCACAAAAGTGGATCAACTCATCATGACCCATCCTATGGGTTCGAGCCCTGACACTATATGGTTGTGTGTGAGCTGTGTAGCCTATAGTGTTGTATGTGTGGCTTCTAGCTCAGTTGTATCTCCTCAAAATGGGATTTCGATTCTTAAGTTACACCAATATATTAACAATCATCTAATGATATATGGGATTAATTGATTAATTAATGGTTTTACCTTATCTAATTAGAGTGAGTGGGCTTCCCTAGAATCATTTTTTGAATCCAAAAAGCAACACGAACACAACCTAGGGAGGATGAGGAGGGAGATTCAGATGATATGCGACCCTAAGAAAATAAATTACTACCTTCTAACCCCAACTCCCCGCTCACCAAGCAATGCCATTAAAACCAAACAATGCCAATAAAACTCATACAACCAACACTTATTTCTCTCCACATGATGGTTTTCCCACTAACCCACTAGACCCCAAAGAAAAGTAGGTTGAGGAACCTCTCAATGTTGCAAGTTCTACACAAGTTGCTCTGCATGATGTGCACAATGGAAAGAAGTCATGTAAGTTCTACCGTTAGAAGACTACGATACTATGAGAAACCCACTACTCAAGCTAAAACTCAAGATCAAGGCATTGCTGGAGATCACATCTTTTAATATGATACCAAGGATTTATTGATAGGCTTATGCAAGCTCGTGAAAGATGCCATTAATGACATACCCAATCATAGTGCCAATGCTAGATGTTATAGAGTTGATGCCATGGTAGGTTAAGGCACTCTATGGGCGTGGTCAAATACACAAGGTTATCCAACCCATAACAACAATATTTGTTAGAAATCCACTTGGTAATATATATAGCTACTTATAGTTTCAAAAGATGTAAGAGGATGCATCTAGTGCATTAAGGGGAGGCTAGGTTAGATTGAATCAAATGATGTCAACAACCCCCCAATGCAAAACTTTGGAATATAGCTAGAATGGGATGCTTACGCATAGCAGGTCAGTAGCCATATTCAACACTATCCAAGAGCAAAAGCAACCAATGCGATGAGCATGGAAAACAATACCCAATCTAGTAGTAATAGTAGTCGCAAAGCATATTCATGAGGCTGATCATGGTGCTAATCCCTAACCAAAGGAACATTTTGAGACCCCAAAATTCTTAAGTTCAATATGAATCGAGGTCCTAGTGAAGTGGTCATGCTGCATTTCTACCATTTGGAGGAAGAGCCATCGTGTATCATCTATGGAGGAGGAAATGTTGGTGATGGAGATTATCACGGAGGAGGAGGAGCTTCCCGTCCTAGTCTTGCAACCTTCCACTCTTGTTGCAGGGCATAAGTATAAAGTCTGGTCGTTGATGATGATGCAGCCACCGTAGAGAGGAGTATGATGTTTCACGGCTGGCCTCTCAATGGATCCCAACCTTAACTACTAGGCTCCTCTCATTGTAGATGCTCTATTGAAGGATCTAACGATGGGCAAATATTCCATCCTCTGCGGGTCACAACAACAAAGCATGAAGAGCACCTTTGTTATGGCTGCCATAAATAGGTTATGGAAGGAGTCACAACAGCACTCTCTGTACTTACCTTTTGGCATGAATGATGCTGATGAAAGCTAGAATTAGCAGAGGCTTTGGGCCTTATTGTGTGACCACCTTCACCTTGCACCACTTTCACCTTGCAGGCCAATGATGTGCAGATGATCTCCGTCTTCTTGAAGGAGAGCTTGCTTACCCCCATTGCGATCATCATCAATGAAGCAGATTCTCTGATTGATTTGCCTCAAATATAATCATAGGCTTGATGTTCTTGTTCATGCTTGTTCTCTCTCTCTCTCTCTCTCTCTCTCTCTCTCTCTCTCTCTCTCTCTCTCTATGCCAACTCTCCGCCATACTTTATGTATGTTTTTTTTATAACTTGACTCCTCACACAAACGAGCATGAAAATCCTATAACTTGATGAATGACATTTAACTCGAATTCAAATGTGGTAATGAATTTGGAATTATCTACCTTGCGATGTACTCTAAGATCTCTGTTGAAGTCCATCGATTCCTCACAGGCTTGATATTCATTCTCATTCGAGCTCTATAAGTTGTTCATATAAACTTGAGAAAGACACACATACAAAGAGGACATGTTGCAGAAATGGTATGGGTTGCCGTGTCCATCTTCATTCAAGCGCTTTAAGATGTTTATACATGAATGGAAGGACACAAATTCTTTCAAATCATTCTCATTCGAGCTCTATAAGTTGTTCATATATAAACTTGAGAAAGACACACATACAAAGAGGACGTGTTGCAGAAATGGTATGGGTTGACGTGTCCATCTTCATTCAAGTGCTTCAAGATGTTTATACATGAATAGAAGGACACACATTCTTTCAAATCACGTCGACAACGCATAGGTGCAAGCAACCAAGAGGTTAAGGCTACCCAAGCATTCTAGTTGTGTGTATATATAATGGTAAACTTGGAGGTCAGGCTTTTAGGTCATGACAAGATTTTGAAGATGGTATATGGGTAGGGGAGATATTAACCCCATTTTGGGTTAACTAGATGGTCTCTGCCATACATGAAAGTAGAAATAAGTGTCATGAAAAGGCGCTCTAATATTTATGAGAAAATTGTGCATGACCAAGCTCAAATAGTTAGCTTATGAGTTTTGGCCATCTAAGTGTGAATAAAGGCTAGTTGTAAGCATTTTCTCATAATCCCCCTTTGTGCTAATTGAGTTCTCTTGTTATCTATTTGCTTTTTGCTCTTGTTTGTGTGTGTGTGTGTGTGTGTGTCACACACACACACACACACACAAACAAGAGCTCTTGTTATCTATTTCCTCTTTGCTCTTGTATGTGTGTGTGTAAGTGTGTGTGTGTGTGTGTGACACACACACACACACACACACACACACACACACACACACACACACACACACACACACACACAGAGTAGAAGCTAATGAATTCTTAGCACATATTCCTATCTATCCTTTGCTCTTGTTTGTGCACACACACACACACACACACACACACACACACACACACACTTACACACACATAGAGTAGAAGCTAATTAATTCTTAGCACATGTTCCTATCTATCCTTTGTGTGAGAGCGAGTTCTTGCAAGAGGTGAAGCAGCTTCCTTAGTGACAACTTGGATGGGAGAGCTCAAAGGAGAGGAGCTAGCAACCACTAGGCAAGCTTGGATGGCTTTAAGAGACCTCGGCTCTTGGAGGCAAGGTAACTTCCCCACAATAAAGGCACTCTAATATTTATGAGAAAGTTGTCCATGACCAAGCTCAAATAGTTACCTTATGAGTTTTGGCCATCTAAGTATGAATAAAGGCTAGTTGTGAGCATTATGAGAAATTTGTCCCCCTTTTGTCATGAAAAGGCACTCTAATATTTATGAGAAAGTTGTCCATGACCAAGCACAAATAGTTAGCTTATGAGTTTTGGCCATCTAAGTGTGAATAAAGGCTAGTTGTAAGCATTTTCTCATAATCCCCCTTTGTGCTAATTGAGTTCTCTTGTTATCTAATTCCTCTTTGCTCTTGTTTTTGTGTGTGTAGTGTGTGTGTGTGTGTGTGTCACACACACACACACACACACACACACACACACACATAGAGTAGAAGCTAATTAATTCTTAGCACATGTTTCTATCTATCCTTTCTATGAGAGCGAGTCCTTGCAAGAGGTGAAGCAGCTTCCTTGGTGACAACTTGGATGGGAGAGCTCAAAGGAGAGGAGCTAGCAACCACTATGCAAGCTTGGATGGCTTTAAGAGACCTCGGCTTGGAGGCAAGGTAACTTCCCCACAATAGTCTTGCTTTTCTGTGAATGAGAGTTTTGACGAGAGCCGGAACAATGGGGCATAACATATATAGCCATGATACAATTAGGAGGAAAAATAGTATGGACACTCTATGCTAACTATTATTATCAAACAATCTTGGAACCATACACAATATAGGAGGAGGAGGAGATATGGAGACTCTATGCTAACTCTTATTATCTAATAATATTTGAACCATAGAACAATAGGAACCTCGTCTATATCTTCTTTTATTTCTTTGAAGGATTTATCCACATTCAATAAAAATGAAACATCTAATTTTCATAAATGAAATACTAGCTTCTTGCTCTATGGCGCCAATATGCTTGATTTGTATCCTTGCAATCTAGCACTTTTTCCCCATTTTTGTGAGCTTTGATCTCCTCTAGATTTTTTCGAACTCCTCCTTAGTTTGAATTTTCTTCTTAAACTACATACCCTCTTTGAAGAAAATTGTGAAGGCTATTTTTTAGAGGTATAAATTACTCATGTCGCCGATAACTTATAAACTCTTTTTGTCTTTGATTTTCTACACATTTTTGCAAGGACTTGGTTTTCTCAAGTTCAAATAAAGCAATGTGCTCCTTAGAAAAAAATTTAATCTCTTGGTTTTCTCTTGTTCTACACATTTTACAAGGACTTGGTTTTCTCTATTGTTGATACCGAATTTCTCATTTTTAGTTTATGCAATAGAGTAATTCCTCTAAAGTTATAGCTACATCAAATCCTCTGAACATCTTTTTATTTTATTCTAGTCGAAAGTCCTCCATATCCTCCACATTACCATTTCAAAGAGGCTTTGTTGGTAGGATTTATATCGTAGTATAATATATATCATGTGTTTTCCTATATTTTATACATGCAATTTACTAGGATATATATCCTAATATATGCAATATGCTAACATATATAACTTAGTATAATATATATCTTGTGCTTTCCTACATAAAAGCCATCTCTTTTCTACTACATGGAATTTTTTGTATGAACAAGGCATTTTGCCGTAACAATGTTGTGAGAAGTCACAGTAATGCCTCCAAGTCCAAGCACAACCCAAGGCGTCATGGGACGACCGAGCAATGCACAATCACCATGACTGTGACCACCCTTGGGCAGACTCCCATCTCCCAATTTGCTATCCTACAAAGATGACTATAATAAGAGTTACCACTCTAGCCACTCTACCCTATATGTTTTCATATGTGGGATAATCCAACACACCTTCCATCAATAATAAGATGACTATAATACGAGGTGCCACTCTAGCCTATATGTTTTCGTACGTGGGATAATTCAACACACCTTCCATCAATTTCTTGTTCGAATCACCTCCAACACCCTCCTCCATTTGAGCCACCCAAAGACATAAGCAATGGCAACCCACGACCACAAGCTTGAGTTCTAATACCATGTAAAAAGTCACAGCAACGGCACCAAGTGCAAGCACAATCCAACCCATCAAGACTACTATGCATAACCACCAAGAGGCAACCACCACGAGCACAATCAACACCCCTCTCGGCATTGCAACAAAGCCTCGAATTACCTCCAACACCCTCCTCCATTTGAGCCACCCAAAGACATGAGCAATGGCAACCCACGACCACAAGCTTGAGTTCTAATACCATGTAAAAAGTCACAACAGCAACACCAAGTGCAAGCACAACCCAACCCATCAAGACTACTAGGCAATGCATAACCACCAAGAGGCAACCACCATGAGCACAATCACCACCCCTCTCGGCATTGCAACAAAGCCTCCATTGAGATCCCATCTCATGCGTTGCCCCCCAAAAATACCAACATGGGGACGACCACCCATGATCATAAGGATATCATCATATGAGAATACATAGCAACACAACCATGCCCAAACACAACCTAGGCCGCCATGAGATGACCAGACAACACACCACTATGAGGCGACCACCACGAGCACAACCACACAAAACCTCCTTGAGCATAGCAACAAGCCCCCCATTAGGCTTCCATCTCCCGGTGTGTTGCCACCCATAATTAAGGGCCAAGGGTGATGACTATGATAAAGTGCCACTCTAATCTATATATGGCTCTTTGACTTCCCATGTTTCCACACATGGGACCATCCACCACACCATCCATTTCGTTCTCGAATTGCCTCCAACAAACGTTTCCATCTTTCAACAAGGCATCAAATGACTTGTTGCATCTTTTCTTTTGGGACTTGTTAGAAGTAAGATCCAAAGGATCGATATAGACTTTTAACATTATTCCTTGTAGGTAAAATTTATTATGATTCACTTGTATATGAATGCTTACCATGTGCTTCATGGAAATCGAAATTTGGCAAGAGGTCAAATGGCTAACCTCTTGTGATTTTAAAATACAAAAATCAAGAAACATTATTCTTCCAAGATGGCCAATATAATTAACACAAAATATTTATTCCACATGCAAGTAGTACAACTAATGCATTAAAAAAATATAAAGCAGCTCATATTACATGTTAAGATGATTTTGCTTCATGCAATAGTAGTATGATACATGAATGTAAAGCATGAAAACTAATGACATTAAACTCTTTATCATGAAAACAGGCATAACTTAAATGATAAAACGGTCTGTATAATTTCTTATCCCGAGTCTTAACAGACTTTGAATACAAGTATTCAGCTTCATATAGAATCAGCAATGGATAGAACCATAGCATTATGCTCTACTTGGTCCTGAAAAGGGGTACAAAAAGAATGAATTTCATATCATGTTAAGCAGAGAAATGTCCATATTGGCCAATTCGTTTGTTCACACTACTCACACAACTTAGGCATTCAAGTGGTCAAGTGAAAAAAAATACTCCCTGCACCCTAGTTCAAAAACTAAGAAAGGCTCATTATACATAGGTAGCTTAGCTACCAAGAAGATGCAGGAATGGTCGCAGGCGTTCTCATTCCTTGTCAATAGATGCTTCTTGGAGCAAGGCAATCCAATTGCATGCAGCTCAGAAGACCACAGGTTTACAGCTTGAGTAACCACGCTACTGAGGCGCAAGTCCTATTAAGGCACCATATTCTTTGACAGAGGGGCACCCAATACTGCACCCTTGTGCATCATCATGCTCATGTGAGACATTCCACCAGTATCGGTATTTCCAATCACTAAGATACGCCGAGGTTTTGGACTCTGCGACGCAGGCTTTCGATTTGGCTGTTTGCTTCCGAGACTCGATCCTGCAGACTCCTGACTCTCTTTGCTTCAGCTTGAGCTGCTTCCAGGTAGGGTTGCATCAGCTCACCAACGTCCCGTCGCAGTCGATCTATGGTTTCTTTCACTTCAGTTTCCATTGCAGCCTCCATTTGACTCGCGAATGAGTCTGCCACCTGTTGGACCTTCCTTTTCACTGCGTCCCGCCGCTTCGGTAAATTCCAAACACCCACCAAACTGCAAAATTGTCAATATTGGATGTTAAAACGTTGTTTGGACCGTAGTCACATGCTTCAAACCATGATAATCACATGCTTCGAATGATGATTATCGCAAATGCTTGAAATGATGATTATGAGCGTCTAGAGTAGTCTATCAAATTGTATGGTCTTTACAGACACATCCCCCAACCCTGAGGAACAGATGGGTGAACACTCCCCTATTCAATGATATGAGCATGTACAAAAGCCTATCACATGTACAGACAGATCCCCCTACCCATTGTACCAGCTCCAGATCCCCCAACCATGAGAAACAGGCAGATGAAATCTGTCTGTAAAGGCCTGAGAGAGGCATCATGTTTTGTAGTCTTACCCTCCAGCAGAACACAATGCCAGAGCTGCTAGATCCTCCAATGTATTTGGTAAAATCGATGTCAAGACGGATGCTGACACACCAGCAGCACCCAGACCTCCAAAGGTAGCAAAAATCTGAAGCAAGCATTACAACTTAAATGCCAACTTTTACATAGGAAGGTAGTCCGAAAAGTAAACATAAGAAGTTACGTTTGCAGTTTATTAGTAGTCATACCACATCTCTTAATTCTTGCTCGAGTACAATTTTGGCGGCTTGTGTATCAAAACCATCCAGGACATCAATAGAGTCCTTCTCCTGAACCTGACTTCTTGAATAAACATATTTGTATTGATCTGTCAGCCCCGTATCGTTCATCTTGAGCTTCATACTAGGCCACCTAGTTGTGACAAGCTCTCGATATCTGCTCACTCGTTGTACAAGATTATCCTTGAGCCAAGAACGGTGGTCTTCCAGTAGTCTCTGTGTTTCAGTAAGTCAAAGTCATAAGAGCATGCTAAAATCTCTCTCTCTCTCTCTCTCTCTCTCCACACCCACACACACACACACATCTTTTTTGGGGGTAAAAACCATTTTTTCTATTAGGTCAAATGTACAGTGATAGACCCCGTCAAAGCAATAGAGGTCTCACAGATGAGGCAAAAACTAAGAACTGTAGAAAAACAAATCCAGATGAGATTGATTTAACAGTTGTAGCTGATAGCAATCATGTAGAGATTGTCAGAACGATTGATGGAAATACTGATACTCAATTGAGGTCAACTGGAAAACCAGTCAATTACGAGCAATCCAAACTGTCCAGAGCTCAAAATCGCGTCCATTGGAAAAAAGCAGCCATATGTGCAAATCTCTGCTCATATCTGTCAAATATCCAAAAATGTTGAAAGAAACGTGCACCTGGAAATCTGGCATTCAAGCATCTAGATAAATGAAGCAGGTGAGGGACAGAACGCACGTGCAGTCCAGGAACGGACGTGAAGCGCCGGAAAGGGACTGCGCCAACAGCAGGCTCTTATACCAATTGTTGGACCGACACACTCACACACAGAATAGGGTTAGCTGCAGAAACAGGAACACTACTATGAGTGAGCATATGCCTACAATAGCCTCTGCCAACTCCTCCAACATGAAGGGGGTCGGGAGGAAAGTACAAAGAGCGTGTGGGACCACCTCTCTCGTATGCCGCCAAACCCGTTCGCGCACATCCAACACCTATGAGGAAATGGGGGTACCCGTGAAGAAATCTGTGGCGATAGCTCTCACATGAGGGGGGTCTGTAACAATGGATCCATCCTAGCCTCTTAACTTGCGGATACCCTCTCTTTGCTTGTGTGGGCCTACAATCTTAAAGAACTCTTGAGTAACCCCGTCTCCTGCCAGAGTCCAAAATGAGGCTCTGGCTTCACATGGCCCCACATTTGCAATGGCTTTCACCATTGACTTCCATTGATCTACCTTTATTTTTTCCGAGAAAAGATCCTTTCATTAGTTGAATAAAAACGCCCGTAGGGCTACAAAAGATCTCTCCTGCTCATAAGAGAAACAGAGCAGTGAATACAGCAAGGCAGCCCGGGAGACTCTTCCTAGGTGCTACAAAATACAAGCATCAGTACAGAGGACTCAGGGCTAAATCATACAATAGGGGGGGGGGGAAGCCAAACAGGTGGCCTGTAATGCCAACGGGGGGATCCCGTGTGTGAGGTGTAGAAGGGGCCTCTGCGCCAGGTGGTGTGAAAAGCCTGGCGCCGCAAGATCGCCTCATCCGAGTCGCCCCGGATGCGGTCATACTGTCCTCGCAGGGTGTGGATCAACTCCTGCCAAATCCCCCGCACAGTCTCTGCTGGTGGCTCCAGTCTCCCCTCAAAGGCCGTGAAACACCGGGCTCTCCAGGTGAACCAGATGGTGAGGCTGCTGAGGAGCTCCCATCGTAAATCCCTCTCCTGTGTCCAGTTGGCGGACGAGAAATCCGGTGCCGGAACCAGGCGAGGCTGGCCCCTAATGAATCTGATGGCCTGACTGTCCTGCTCCATCTCATAGCCCATAGCAGGCCCTGACGAAGTCGACCAAGCAGCGGCACCCCACGTAAACATACCCTCTGGAGAGAGGGGGGCCAGAATACGCAGCATCCGCAGCCAAATCTACTGCGCCTGAGAGCAATCCCAAAGGCAATGTCTCTGTGTCTCCATAGGGTGGCCACACCAGACGCAGGCCGTCGGAAGACCGCTGTAAACAAGCCAGGTGCCAACTGCTGAGCCCCTGTGGGCGACCAGCCAACTGGAAAGTCGAGATCCTGCGGGCCTGTCGACTAGCCCAGAGCCGAGCCCAAAAATCCTCCAGGAACTCCTGTGAGAGTCCCTGTAGCCGCCAATGCCCCGCTGCAGCTGGAGAGACCATCCTCCTCGCCGTCAAAATATGCCGCCCCAGCCGAACAGTATACTGGAAAAAGGTGATCTCTGTGGCCTCAAGGGATGCATAAGGATCATGCCACTCGTACTCCCCAGGGTCCCACTGTAGCCGGGCCAAGGGGCACGCTGCATATGCCCATATGCGCCAATCCGGGAGCACATCAGCAGGGTCGGGGTCAATATGCCACTTCCGAGAAGCGGCGGCCACAACCCGTATCCTCTGAAAGGTGCACTCTGCAACCAAAGGCGACTCCATCTCCACTCTCTGAAGTCTGCCTGCCCTCATCTTGGATCTCATAGTAGAGGCATCTGCCATCCTCAGTGCAAGCTCTGACAGCAATCAGGATCTCCAACTGTGTAAAGGCTCCCATCCACCGTGGGGTCACTGGCTCGAAAGGCGTGAACCACTAAACCACTCCTCTGTGAGTGCCTCCTGAATATCATCCCTCATAATCAACCCCCCTCTAAAGTGACTCAGCCTCTCCACCTGGATCTCCTTTGGGAGACTGCAGAAGGCCTGCCAGTCTCCAAAACTACGTGCTGGGCCTGCCGCTAAAGGTCCCCAGGCTAGACGAGGCCGAGAACCCAGCATATGACCCTGCTCTGTGCGAACTGCTGGGCTCCAGATGAGCGGCTGTCTGGCCCGCTCCTCAACACTAGAAGGAGGTCGCTGAGAGAGCCCCGGTCTCAGCAGCTCCCAAGCTCTCAAGATGCTCAAAGCAAATCTGTCCTCCCATCCTCTACTCAGGCCTATCCTCCTCATCTCTATGAAGATCCAGCGAATCTCTGGTGCCCAAGTACCCCCTGCTGGGGGAGACCGAGCCTGCAGCCGCTGCAAGAGAAGCTCTTTCCAAGGCTCAGCGCCTGGAAGCAGCCCCCGAACAATAAGCTTTCCCAATAAGGCTCTACTCTGATCGACTGGATCTATAATGCCCAAGCCTCTCTGAACCAGCGGAAGTGTAATAACTGCCCATGCAACCTTTGCTCGGGCTGACTGACCGTCCCGCCCAGACCAAAGAAAGTTCCTGATCAGCCTCTGTACCTGGCTGGATGCAAGAGCTCGAGAAGATCCAGCAAGACGTAATGTACCACATGGTCGCTAACAGCACCTGATTTGCCACCACCACCCTCCCAGCCAAGGATAGTCGAGCTGTACTCCAATACAAAAGCTTCTTCCGAATGCTCAGAAGAAGCGGGGCAATCTGCTGCTCAGGTGACAAATCTAGTCCAATCTGGCATCCCAAATACCGCACTGCTGTGCCAGGAGGAATCCATCTAAAACTGGGGTCCGCGCTCCATGCCGGAGTGGGAGCACTACTGATCCAAAAGGCCACTGTCTTGCGCCAATTGATCAATGCTCCCGAAGCTGCACTAAAAACCTGGAGCGACTGCTCTGCCCGAAGAAGATTGGCCTCTTGGCCATGCAAAAATAAGCCCGTGTCGTCTGCAAACTCAGCATCGAGCAGGTCCTCCCCCCAGACTGGGAGCTGGAGTCCTCTCAAACCAACCTCCTCTGCCATCAAATACATGCTCATAGCCTCCGCAAAGAAGAGAAAAAGAAAAGGGGCGAGGGGACACCCCTGACGGACTGATCTGGTCAGCTCAAAACTCGGCCCCCGTCCTCCTGCAATCAAAACCTGGCTACGAGCTGTGGAATACAGAGCCGCCACCCCTCTGACCCATCATGGCTCAAAGCCCAGGCGAAGCATAGTGCCCTCTAAGAAACCCCAATCAACTCTATCGTATGCCTTCTCAAAATCGAGAAGCATCACGACCAAGTCCTCGCCAAGAAATCTAGCTCGGGCCGTCGCCTCCCAGAAAGTAAAGATGTTGTCAAGGATACTGCGCTCCTTGACGAATCCTGTCTGGGTAGCATGAATCAACTCCCCCAGGAAGGGCTGGATCCTCAAACTCAAGGCCTTTGCTAAGACATAGTAGACAGTATTGAGGATCGTAATTGGCCTCCAATGCCGAATATCATCTGATACTCCCTCCCCCTTGGGGATAAGAAAGATCAAGCCCTCTGAAAAGCTCTGTGGCATCACCCCAGTGTCCAGAACATACTGAAAGCCCATGCGGAGGCCTGGCCTCAAAAGGTCTCAATAGCGCATAAAAAAGGCCGGCGTCAGCCCGTCCTCCCCTGGGCAACTATGTCCGGCAGGACCCTCAAGGCCTCGGCAAGCTCAATCTCTGAAAGAGGCGCACCAAGAACTGTACGCATATGATCTGTGACCCTCCTCTGCACATGGGCCCACACAGTCTGTCTGCAAGCATCTCGATCCTCAGTGGCTGCCAAGGTCTGAAAAAAGCCCGAGCACCCCTGATGTCTAGGGGACTCATGGCAAGGACCTTGGCCACGCTCTGGGGGGTCTCGAACTCGATCTGGTAATGTCCACGGTCCAGAAGCTGTACGTCCAGGATCTTGCCCACGTCTGCAAGAAGGTGGGCCTCGAGAAGATCCCGGATCTCCCCTCTGCTGGGGCAAGTGCCGACTATACGGCAGATGGTGGAATGTGCCTGAAGGCGTTCCACCTTTGCGGCGAGGCTCGCTTCCTCTTCCGGCTAAAGAGAAAGCCTGATGGGAGTGTCCTCAGGGGCGGGCGAGGGGGCTGCGAATGAGTCCCTCTAAGGCGGGGCGGGAGGAACCTCCATCAGAGTCTGAAGCTGTGTCGAAGGCGGAGCGGAGATGGAGAACCTGCACGAACCAAGCTGCACACGAGGGTGGGGGAAGGCGAAAAGTAAAAAGGGAAAAAAATAAAAAAACCTTGGGGGCGGAGAAAAACAGAGAGAAGAGGATTGGGGGGGGGGGGGGGGGGGGGGGGGGGGGGCAAGGTGGAAAAGACGGATCCCAAGGAGGGGGGGGTGGAAGCAGCTCGAAAAGGGGAACGAGAGCTGGCGAATGGGGGGGGGGGGGGGGGCGAGGCGCTGAAAAGGAGGGGGAGTGGGCGCGATGGCGAAAAGCTACGGGAGGGTGGGGGGCGACAGCGAAGAGCAGTGGAGGGGGGAGGCGCTTCAACGCAGGCAAGCCAAGTGAGGGGGGGGGCGGCGCAAACCTGAGGGCTGGCGTAGGGGGGAAAACGCGAAGGTGGGCAGGGAGAAGGGAGTGCAGACAGAAGCGCGAGCGGGGGGGGGGGGGGGGGGGGGGGGGGCGGAGCTTCAGCGAGCGATGTCTTAAAGACTCCATTGATCCACCTCAAGCACATGGAATGAGAGATTGCACTCAATAATGGTGCGGGCAATCTCTATATCCGCTAGCCATTGCCGTTCTCGCAGATGTGATAGACAAGAACCCACCGGTGGCTTGGGCTAGAGTGGCTTGCCTCATGGGAGACTCAAGCCTTTGTCTCTTTGAGGAGGCGGAGGCGGCACCGGCGGAAGCGGCACCGATGGAGGCAGCAGGGGAGGATGTATCACAAGGTGGGGAAATGACCTCATCATCCGCCCTTGAGCTTCTACCACTATCACAGTCAGCACCCAATCCACCCTTGATCTTGTTGAAGATCTCATCGGATATGGCAAGGGGGACTTCCTTGCATGGTGCAACTTGCCCCCCCACCTTTCCAAGATGTTGGAGAAGCCTAGTAACTCCACTTGTGTATTGTTTGCCACAATACTTACAAGTCCACCTATATAACTTGGACTTTCCATCGGCTTTCTCTACATGGATAGCATGCACATTGAAGGCTTCAATCTTCTCCCTCGTCATTGTAATAGAGAGAGAGAAGTTAGAAAATTCAAGAGATGGATAGGCTTGAGAGAGAGAGAGAGAGAGAGAGAGAGAGAGAGAGAGAGGCTTAAGAAAATGAGAGAGTGAGGCTTGAGTCCTTGAGGCTTGAGTCTTGACTCTTGAGAGAGAAAGAAAGAAAGATATATTGGAAAATAAAACTATCTCACTGGGGTGATACAAAACTGTCCATGGAAACTCGTCATGGAAAACTAAGAACATAAAAACATGGGAGCAACATCAGCTTTGAGTAGACGGTATACCACTCTCCAAAAATCCAAGCATGGGGTTGACGAGTATGGCCGAGAGGTCTCCCACAACTATGTCACGTGGAAAGGTAGCTCGATGGTGGTGGAGCATGTCTTGGATCTGGAGCTAATGAGGTGATCGTGGCCGACGGGGGGGTCGAGGGCGTCGGGCACGCTGGAGTGCAGAGGCTCGGTCCGAGGTAACTCCTCTTTGCGAGGTAGGTCCAGAGCAGCTCGTGGAGGGTCCACAAGATCCACTATGTCGGTTTCCTCCACCTCCTAGGTCCGGAAGAAACTGGTGATGGTTGGATGCCGAGGAATGGGGCAGGGTGGCTGGGGCCTGTGTCTCAAGAAGGTGTCCCTGTGTCTGCGGAGCTCAAGCAGGAAGAGGCCCAGGCAACGCTGGTCCTGGAAGTCAATGATCCTGGAGAGTGGACCGAATCCCTCACGAAATAGACAATGAAACCTCCCGCCAATCTCATAGTATACTGGGCAACGGCATATGTAATGCTCCTCCATCTCAACCTCTGTGTGGCATAGTCGACATATCCTCTCCTCTCTGGGTGTCCGTACGAGCTTCCCAGCTCTGAAGATGCGCTCAGCTCTACTTGTCTCCACACTCAGGCGGTGGGAAGAAAACCATATCTGGCCAATCGCAATCCGCATAGCATGGGACATGTGAACACTCAAGTAGCCCGGCTGCTGGATGAATCCATCCTCAGTGAGTGTGAGCAAGTGGTCTCTGTAAAAGTGCATCTTCGTGGGGAGCTCTAGTGGTGTGATCCATGTGCAATGTGTGTAGAGGCTAAGAAGATCTGATCGGATAAACCGGTTGGTATCCTCGTGAGATAGCCGGAAAAAAGGGGAGTCCAAACTGTACTGAAGGGGGGGTAGGTGGTCCATGCAAAGCCCGTATACTGAGAACCAAGTGGAAACCAGTGCATACCATACTCCAGAGTGCCCCTCAAGTGCTAACTGTCTGGAGGACTCCAGGGCAAGCCTCGGGTACCTATGGGGATCCATGTGACTGATGCGATGAAGGTATGTGACTGTCTGGAAGAGTGCCTCCACTACCATCGGGGCTACAGCAAACTCTGCTTGGATAATCTGGTGTGGGACTGATGGTTTGCCGCGGATCATATGGGAGAATATCATGACCTGGGGCCTCTCAACTCGCTGCCAATCCTCATCGGATAAATCTAGCCCCTAGAAAGCTACTCCATACATCAAGGCTGGTGTGACCAGGGTGTCAAAAAGCCAGCCCTTCGTCCTGGGCTCTTGGAAATGTGCCTGGAAGCACTGCCGCTCAAGTAAGCTCAAGGCTGCATATCCCCGCGTCACTCTGGCATGTGTTGCGGGAAGCATGGTCAAGCGTGGGCCACTGAAAGTGACACCAAGGTAGACATAGGATGAGACAATCTCCACAGGATCCCCTCTATATGTGAAGCTCAATCTGGATGTGACGGGGCAGGAGGTATTGAAGACCATTACCTTGGTTTTACCAAGGTTAACAAAGAGGTCCCGCTGAGTGCAAAAGTCATGTAAGGCATCGAACTGTCTCTGAAGCCCTTCGGCTGAGTCTGAGAGGAGGACGATGTCATCTGCATAAAGTAGTATGGGGATCAATATGCCTGCCAGTGTGGGACCAGCCCCGCCTAATTCATCAATGAAGCTCGAGATTTCATCAATGTAGAGGCCAAAAAGAGTGGGTGATAGAGGGCAGCCTTGTTTCACCCCAATGGTGCTAGAAATCTCCTGTGATGTACCTCCTGGGGCTCTCACTCGTCCGGTGACAGACTCATATAGGGCGATGATGCTCCAAACCATGTCAGATGGGACTCCGATCTCCTGTAGACGGTGTAAGAGGCGGGCTCAGGGTACAATATCAAAAGCTTTGCGGAAATCCACAAAGTAGCAGTAAATCCTCTGGTGTCGTGCTCTACCCTCCTCGATGATGGCACAGAGGGTGAAGTTGTGGTTAAGGGTAGAGTAGCTCCTCCGAAAGCCAGTCTATCCTGAGGCTCTGCATCCCTGGCGCTCTGCAAATGAACTCAGCTCCGCCTCTAGCACTGATCCATAGAGCTTGGCCAATGTGTGACCAATCATGATTGTCCTGTAGTTATTAGGATCAAGTGGATCTCCGGCTTTGAGGATGGGGGTGATGGTGTTAATGGACCAAGAGGGTGGAAATCCTTCACAAAGGGCTCTATTGAACATGTAGGCTAGTAGGGGCGCTAGGGTATCATGGGCATGCGAGATATACTCGGCAGTGAGTCCCTCATGATCTTGGGCTCGCCCATTGCGTAGTCTACAAATGGCCTTGAGGACCATGCCCTTTGTGAAGAAGGTGGAGGTGGTGGGGCGGGGGTCTGGTGGTGGGGGTAGGGGTAGGGGTGGCTGATGGGGGATATGATAGAGGGAGCGTGCATAGGAGTGCCATGTGTCTGGGCAGGTGATAGATGTGGGAGGGCGATGTTCTCGGAGTTTCCTCCATGCCTCTTTGCAATTCGGCCCTAAGAAAAGTCGGTATAACTCATCCTCTTTCCAAGCATAGAACTCCCGTTTCTTGCGTCGGGTGAGCCGTTGAGAAATCCGTTGCACTTGGCGTTTCATGATTTGCCCAATCCGTACCTCATGCTTAAGATGGGAGCGTGTGGCCCGACATTCGTCATCATACCAACAGTTATGGGGCATGGAACCGCAAGGTGGCTTGGCGGTAGACCGCCGCGTGCATATGAAAGAAGCTGTGGCGGATGTGTGGAGTATGGTGGTGAGTTGTGTTGTGAGGGTGGATAGGGGGACAGTAGGTTCCACATCCTGGAGTTGGCAGTAGATGTGGTTGGAGTAAACAAGGTCAAGCTCGTGATCAAAGAGGACCTGAATCTCGCTCAAGCCTCCTGGATTCGACCCCGCGTCCTTATTTGGGATGGCGCTTAGTGATAATGACTCTACCATCCCTGTAGATAGCCCACTTGCCTACTCTGCGGGCCTCATGAACAGCCACCATCGCCTCACGACGCCGGTGTGCCACCTATGCTGGAGTGAGATCATCTCCCATGTACACCTGTGTGCCCTTGAGGGCAGCCCGCCTGTCTAAGAAGGCCTGTCTGCTGGTGGCATCAGGGAATCTAATGATGAGGGGTCGCTCTTGTGTCATATCCTTTCCTGCCCTCCATGTGTCTACAAAGGGGGGGCGATCCCGTCCACTCCTAGCATCTGGCAAAGTGTCATGGCATCCTCCTTTGGGGAAGTCCCCGCCTGTAGCCCCCGTACTCGCACATGGAGGGTCCTATCCTTCCTGCGTTTCTCCTCCTCGAGAGTCTCATGTATGATGCTCTGCGGGGTTTGTGCTTCTTCACCACCTCCACCCAATCTTTCTTCGTGGTCTGCAGTTCTTCCCGCAGCTTATCACTCGCAGCTTTCAACTGCTCCAAGTCAGTCCTTAAACCCTCCTGAATATTCAGTTCCCCTTCCTCCACTGTGTGGTCCTTGACCGTAGCCTTTAGGGCTTTCATTTCTGCCCGGAGTTCCCCTATCATTGGGGCAGCTTCTGGCATTCCTGTTTGTTGTAGTTGGGTCTCTTTCAACATCTGAATCACCTCTTCCTGGTGGTTCACTTGGGCTGACAGTTCTTCAATCTTGTTGTTCTTTCCTTGTATCTCCTTGCGGAGGCCCTTCAACTATTTTTCATGTTGGTTCAGGACCCTGTCCAGCACCTTCTTTTGTTCGTCCAGTAATTTCTTGGTGTTGTCCTCCACTGTCTTGATGTATGCGTCCAGCTCCTGTAGGTTCATTGTGTTATTTCCCCTAGTTGCTGCCTTGGGGGCCTAAGCAAGGGCAGGTGGGGAAAGGGAAGGCGCAACACGCAGTGGAAGTGCGCGTGTGTACAACACGGAAGCAGGGGCGCAGGGCGGAACACGCAGTGAGTGGAAGTGCGCCTGTGTACAAAGCGAGCAGGTCAGCACAGCAGCGCTGCCAGCACATGTGTGCAGTGTAAGTAGGGCAGCGGCAAACAGCACAAGAGAGCGAGGGAGACCACCAGCGCGCAGTGCGAGCAGCGAAGGAGCAAAGGCATCACACCATGGACACCAGCGCGCAACACGCGAGAGAGAGAGAGAGAGAGAGAGAGAGAGAGAGAGAGAGAGAGAGAGAGAGAGAGAGAGAGAGAGAGGCTTGAGAGATGGCCTATGGGGGAGAGAGTGGCTTGAAAGTTCAGAGTTGAGAGGGAGAAATGAAATGAAATGAAATGTTATATTAACGTCTTCAAAAGGCCATAATGACCTATGAGACCAAAAAGTTACATCATGGTGGATCTGATACAGTGTCTGGATAAAAAACCAGAAAATGAAAAATAAAGATGATACTACTGGCACCTAGAAAATGAAACTGGAATTGGAAGGTAAACAGAAACCCTTATAGGGTGTGAATATAGTGAGGGCGGGGGGGGGGGGGGGGGGGGGGGGGGGGGTACGCTATGGAGGTGAGTGGAGTACAGTGAGGGGATACAATATCATGTGGGACGGGGGGGTACACTATGGAGATGCCTCCATCTCCTAATATGTGCCGCATCGGACGCTGGCGGATCTCCTCAATATCCTCTGTGGTCAGCACCCTGACTGGGTGTCCCGCATGTCTCGCAAGAATAATCCGAATCCGCCGCTGCAACCTCCGTCTATGCTGGGATGCCCTCCTCCGTAGTCGTGGGCGTCTGGACCACCCAAGCTCAATCGCACGATCAATCAGTGTACCGCTAGTGTAGGCGGTATCCATGTCCTGCTGCTGCTGTGGTCCATCTGGCGCAGTGATGGTTGGACTAAAGAAGTCTGTAATGTGCCTCTGAGTCTGGCTCTCTGTGCACCTAAGCAGGCTATCTCTATATCTTCGCAGCTCAAGCAAGAACAATCCCAAACACCTCTGGTCCTGGTACCCCATGACTCTGGAAAGTGGTCCAAAACCCTCTCTGAATAAACAGTGGAAACGACCACGTATCTCATAGTATGCAGTACAATGGCATATATAATGCAGCTCTGTCTCTGGCTCCCCATGGCATACTCGGCATACTATGAGAGAGGGGGGGGGTGGGGGTGTGCTTGATAGTAATGAGAGCCTTGAGAGAAGCTTAGGGGGTGGGCAATTTATAGGAATGGGCCATGCAAAGGCCATGCAAAGGCGAGAGAGAGAGAGAGAGAGAGAGGGGGGGGGGGGTGCTTGATGGTCACTTGAGTCTTGACTCTTGAGTAATGAGAGCCTTGAGAGAAGCTTAGGGAGTGGGCATTTTATAGGAATGGCCCATGCAAAGGCCTAAACACATGTGACATGTCACGTCACATGGGCCACAAGGCAAGCCAAAAATGGCCAAAAAACGGCCCTTAAAACGGTCATAAAACGGCTACAAAATAGCCAGCGCAACGGCTCCCGTTGAGACACATGGCACTATAACAGTTTGGTCTTAAAAAGGAACATCCTCAACCGTGTCTAATAAATCCTCTTCAAACACAAGCTACATGAACTCATCCCACTCATTGCCAACACACCCATCTTGTGACTGGTATTCCAAAGCTTCTTCTTCTTCTTCGTTGACATACGAGAGTATTTGAGGTGCTTCTTCACAAACATGCTTTTAATAGGCGTCTAAGTGAATCCATCCTCCTAGATTAAACACTTTGGGTCCTTGTAAACCCTAAAGCTCCTTTCCCTTCCCTTGACCAAAAAGCCAAATATGCAACTTTTCCAGTTCACAAACATCTGGTTCCCACACTCTAGCACCTGTACCTACACTTGGAGCTCCACCGAAAATCCCATGCACCCCTGTACCTATATGTATCTACACATACTTGACACAGATATATGAGTTGTGGTCCCCCTTTGCACCAATACTACAGCTTCGTTTGCATGACCGCCTGGCTGACTCGAAAGTCTTGGGGGTACCTTTGGATATTATATCGGCTACGAATTTATATGTGAGGCTGCACCCACCGGCACGGATTACGCTTGTATGTAAAGATCTATGGCACTTACAAAAACCATTACTATGGTGAAGGAAATGTTTAAGAGTGATTTGGAGGAGCGTCTTGCCATTGAAAGAACGCATGTTCCTCTAGAGATGCATGCTTGGAGTTCTCCCAGTGGGTGTGCTTCTGCACTCACGGCGTATTTGTGCCTCATCATGCCGCCATTGTGGTGTGCAGGCTAAGACGTTGTTGCACCTTCGTTGGACTTGTCTACATTCCAGACTGCTCATGGACAGGGTTTCATCTTGCTTGCGCATTAGATTTCCCGCACCCTTTTTTGGGAAACAATCCTAGATATTTGGAGTGGTGACAGTTGCGCTCTGGCTGTATGCTGCGTTCTTCTCCTGGGGCTCTGTGGACAATTTGGACCGATCGGAACCGATTCATGTTCGGACAACATATGTCAGACACCTCCTCCTTCAAGCTCTCCTTGCGAGACAGACACTGCATTTGTTATGCAAGCCAAGATGTTGATTTGCAGACTTTCTCACTCTTCTTTGACTGTTTTTGAGGAACTCTAGTATGAGTCCTTTTCGGACTTACCATTGTACGGTGCATATTCCTTCGTGGGTTTTCACCTCGCACTGAGGGTTTCCCACTAGTAATATATCATCAGTAAAAAAAAAAAAGTGTATAAAACACAACTTTTTTTTTAGTAATTATTATATTAACACTGGTAAACCTCATCCCGAGGTGAAAACCCACAAAACCCACAAACAAAACATCATATACAACTGAGGTCCCTATATAGGGCCCATGGAACTCACTGGCTAGAAGCAATCAAAGAAGGCCATGTATTGATGGTCGTCTATTTGATGTTAGTTTCGGTAGTCATGTAGGTCTAGACTGTCTCAACAAGCGTCAGAAGTAGGCGTATTCATCCAGAGAAATGTGTCCAAAATGCATTTGATTTTTATTTTGCCATAGTTTCTCTCCTTTGCAGAGGAGAAATTTGAATCTCAATTTAAGGCCTTCAAATTGTGTAGCTTGCCTCGGAAAAAACCATATTGCGCCCATAGTAACATGAAACGTTTCGTCCGTTTCATCGTTTCAAAGGTTTCCTCTGTTTTGGACGAAACGCAAAGGTTTCAAAATGACACTTCTTATATACACATGCCAAATTTATAACATAGCCAACAAAAAGATGAAGATACATTTTTTGGGACTAGTGGGTATGAAATTCATGATTTTGGGAGTAGGTTTTTTGGTATTTTCAAAATTTGGCCAAGAAAAGGAGAGGAAGAGAGGAGGAGAGAAACAAGTTGGAAGGGAAGAGGGAGGTGAGAATAAAAGGAAAGGAGGTGAGAAAGTTGAAAGACAAGAAAAGGAGAGAGAGGAGGGAAGAGGAGGGGTGGACCGTGGAGGAGAAGAGAGAAAGAGGAAAAGGCAAGAGGAAGAGGAGGTGTGGAGGAGAAGAAGTGAAGGAGCAAAAAGGAGGAGTGGACGAGGAGAAGAGGTAGAGTAACAAGTTGTGGCGGCCGAGAAGAAGCGTCAAATGCGTGAAGTGGCAAATGGGCAGCAAACAAAGATGGAAACGACAGCAAAAATCGCATTTGCAAAAAGAAACCTTTCGTCCTTTTTTTTTAAAACCTCACTTTACATTTGGGCGAAACACCTTTTCGATGGACATGTTTCGTTTTGTTTCGAAACGTTTCGTGCCGTTTCGAGAGGGCAAAACGGGTTTTTATGTTACTATGATTGCGCCTCGTATAAGCCTGCAAAAAGTACCCCTTTTACCCTATTGACCAACATTTTGGCGACCAATTTGTAAACTACTGGCATTAGAGTTATTGGCCACCAATCAGCAAAGGTCTTACACAGGCGTTTTTTTTGGGAGAAGTTTTTGGGAGCATCCCTTATCCTTGAATGGCTGTTGCCTGGCTTTGACTTGCCATTTTTGTAGCTTACGTCTGTCATTTTTAGCAAGAACAAGTTTTGCATTGTATAAATCCTCCTCTTCAGACACCGAAAGATTCCTCATGTAAGCAAGCTCCGCCAGATCTTAACAAGTCGCTATTGTATTATGGACTCTCTGTTTTTCTTCATGCATATACCAGCGACCATAGTCTCTAATGATGAGTTGGATCCTCTGAACAAAACAATACCAGGCCACATCCATACTTTCCAACATGTGCAACTTAAGCGGTGTAATGATCTCTTTGACCAAATTATGGAATATGTCATGCGAGAGAGAATAATTATTGATGAGAAGCGCACGACGGCGGTATAAAGAACGATCATCTAATTGCAATCCAAAGTATAGCCCCATCCACAGTCGTACATGATCAGATAACACTTGTGAGTGATCTACCCAAATTTTGCATCTAAAATCATCATATCGATTCACATATGTAAGAAATACCATCTATCCAGGCAGGCTCGATATTGAGAAAAGCCATGTGGTGGAAAGTGAAGCTAGACACCCTAGGGCACATTTATGTCCACAAATCAACAGCGTGTAAAGTATTTATCATTGCATTCCAACGGAACCTCTCAGAAGCTAGCATATGCGAATGTCCAGATGAGTTATCCCCTTGCTGATGAGTTATCCCCTTGCTGAGGGGCATTGTTAAAATCCCCACACAAGAAAGTATTATGCAAGCTAGTAGTGACAAATCTCTGCCCATAACATTGCTCTCTTGGCTGAAGCAGTTGGCGCATAAAGAGCTGCAAACTCATACATCTCAGCATAAATCAGACATTCAACCACCAACCAGTGACCATCTAGGTCATTATACACTAAAATCGGTTGTAACTCATGTCTGACCAACAAGGCAACTCTTGAATATGCACCCAGGCCTGCATAAAAGCTGCCATAACCAGCAAAGTGACCTACTTGCCCTACAAACTCATTCTGATTATGTTCTTGCAAGCAAACTATATCTGGTTTCATCATATTTACATAGCACCAAAAATGCCTCCATTTATTTACATCACAGAGGCCATTGAGGCCATTGACATTGTACGCAAAACATTTAAGAGGGACTACCATGAGAAATGTACAAGAAAGTAGATGACACAGCCTACTCACGCATCTACCATTGGCATGTGTTCCCCTTTATGCAACATATTTTCTTGCATTTCATCTTCATGTGCTTGCATTTGCAATTCCATATCTTGCACTTCCATAAGAGTCTGTGCTCTATGCAGCTCCACCATTTCTTCCCACTTCTTGCCCATAATATTGTTTTGCAAATTTGACGCAGCCATGTGGAAGGAGGAAGCATCAAGGGCCAGTTTTGTGTTGGCAACGGTTGCCTTCACTGCGACATGGTTTTTTTAGGTGTTTGCCAACCATCATTTGCCAATTTTTCTTTTTCCTTTTCTTTGGCTTTTTGCACAATTTGTGAATACGATACATTTGCATTTGCAAGAGATGAGGCTGGTTTTTTTGCCTTATCAGTTTGACCGCCTGCGAGACAAGAGGCACCTGAACTTTCACATTGGCGTTTGATGTCGACTATGAGACCGCAGCAAGCAGTGAAGCATGCAACACTGTGGGACATTGAGTCGCTATATAACCAAATTTACCACACATGTAACATGCACTACCAAATACATCCCATTTCAACTCATAGTAAGCTTCACCCATATGAACCTCATCTACTTACACTGCAATGGACGAGGGCGTGGGTTAGGTCGTGTCCCAAAGTATACAAACCCTGTTCTTATGACCCGAAGGACAAGGTGGGCATAAGCCCGGGCAAATCCTCTCACATCATGTAATTGGGAAAGTTGACTGCTTCCGCCCATGCTGCGCATCTATGTTTGATGAGTCCTTGATAATCTTTGGTTGGCGTCCACGGTAAGATATGCACCATTTGATTTCCAAAGTACAAGGTGACTTTTCCAGCGTCAGCAGCTTATACTGATTTTCAATGAGCAACACTTCATAAAATCCTTTATCTGCGTAATACACCCCCTCCACATAACTTCCACCCAGTAAAGACTGAAGCCATACATTTTTATTTACATATACATCTACATACACATACAAACTTTTTTGAGTGAAACCACTGTCTCGCTAGGAAAATCAATGTACATTCATAGTTGTCCCAGAGAATACTAAGTTTGGAAACAAAGCGAAAATACTTCTACAAATACATACACACACACTTTTTTTAGTGAAGTCTCATTAGAAAAATCAATGTACATTCATAGTTGCCCCAGAGTGGGGCAGCTACTACTAAGTTCAGAAATAGTGGGAAAACACCTCTAGTTGTTGCAAGGAAAGGTCTCCGTGTTCATGAGATTCTCGGAGGGATTGTGCTCTCGCGAAGTAAGCAAAGAGCTTAAACGAATCTCCAAAGAATACGAGCTGATTCTCAATGCCCAGAATCTAGTCCTATAAAGGAAGTCTGTATAAGTTGGTAGTGGAGGAGAAAGACAACCAAAAAGCCAAAACAGTTGCCCGAAAAGCTATTAGGAGAAATTCGCAAACCCCAAAATCATGTATAGGAGAGGCCAAGGCATGTGTATCTGGCCTTGGTACACTCAATTGATCTTGCTAGGTGTGATTGTTGGAGTAGTAGTAGGGTCTCTTGCTTGCAAGTGACAAAGTGGTATGAATCATCTACAAGTGTGCTTGCATGGTGTGTTGGAATATTGCATACTCTCATCATAGTACAAAAATAGCATACGTCTGTTGCGTGTGGCTATGGTTCAAGAGATGATGAGAATTCCTTTGTAACTCTCCGTATGGTGTACTCTTGGTCTCAATGGGTGATGGCATTCGAAGATCATTTACTACACTCAGACATGGAATTCGTAATGAAGTAACACTTGGAGGTATTGCTCTCCGGAAACATCTATCAATGGCCCAAAGGTGATGTGGGTATGACTATGTGATGGTCTTGATGTGAGCATTGAGAGGTGGGACAGATGGTGTAGTAGCCACAGACTAGTGATAACAAGAGCCAATGTGGTAAATTGTAATGTTTGTGGCGTTGCATGTGAACAAGGGCTACAAAGTAAAGAGCCTTTTAATAAACCACAAGGTTTAAAACCTTAGGAATAGAGATAATGATAGCCGACGGCATGACGGGCGGCTACGTAGCAGTATGCTGAATGGCATGGCAACAATATGGAGTTTGTCACAAAAACGGAAGTGTGTGCGCAAAAAACCTTATCCCATACATAACATCATGGCATCATACATAGCATTAGACAACATCATCATCATACTTCGATACCATTGAAACAACAATATGAAAACTTGCACAAAAACACAGCACTAGGGGCTGAAGTTGGGACACCCCCCCCCTCCCCCCTATTAGAAGTCATCTCCTGTCTAGATTTATACACCAGGGCCTTTGTTGTGGGTGTCCCGCCCTTATGAGGTGTTTTCCCATTTTTCCCCACTCTCCGTATTTTTCCTCTATTTTTTCCCATTTTTCTGAGGCTTGGGAGGGCTGCCAGAGGGTGCCAAGAGCAGTACAGTGCTGGCCGACTGGATGTTTGTCAGTTGTGGGCACTCTTGCTGCTGGCCGACTGTTTTTGATCAGTTTTGGGCACCAGATTGCTGGCCGACTGCATTTATGCAGTCGTGGACCTTTTTATCAGTCGTGGGCTTTTCCTTATGCTGGCCGACTGCCCTCTAGGGGGGTATATATAGGTCCTCAGCCCCCATACCTCATTTGTTTCATATCTCGGGATCTTCTTGTGTATATAGAGCAGAGTTACACGCCTACATCTATCTCTCTCTTGTGCTGTTTTTCTGCCTGCGTTTTTGCTCGTGTTCCCAGATTTGGTCATCATCTCCGCTGCGTATTCTGACATGGTATCAGAGCCTAGGCTCTAGATAGGTCTTGGGATTTGTGTGAGCAAGAGGGGGGCTGTTTTGTGGCTGATTGGTGGACTGTTTTGGACTGTTCGGGAAGAGGAGAAGCAAGAGAAAGGCGGGCTGATTTGCTGGACAGCCACTTGCAAGTTTTAGTTCTTCTTTGTTCCCACCCACCCACCCTTTTCAGAGTACATCCCCGCGATGGCAGATCTGTATGAGATGGCCGAGAGACATGTGAAGATCCCGACACCCCCCACGTTCCCCGTGGACCGTCAGTTGGACGGGAGCAACTACGGCATATGGAAGGTGATGATGGAATCCGTTCTGAAGTCTTACGACCTCGCCGATTTCGTCGTTGTTGGTGTTCCACGGCCGGAAGTAGAGGAAGGGGAGTTACCGTCGATCCGAAAGGACCGGGAGGCCCAGACACAGATGTGGGATCGTGTCAACGCCAGGGTCCGTTCGTTTATTTTCCTCAATTGCACACCACAAGTAATTAATCATGTAAAGCACATGACGCTGGCCAGAGGTATATGGCGCATTTGGCCTCACTTTACAACAGGGTATCGCCCATGAAGAGGATTTCCTTGGAAGTACAGATGCGGGTTATGAGCCCTGCAAAGTCGTCGACGATGCGAGAGCATATTAACAAGCTGCAGGCTCTTCAGCAGGAGGTTCTTCACGCTGGGAAGGAGATATCGTCAGAGGACATGGCCATCACGTTGCTGTCACATTTGCCCTCTTCGTACTCAGCATTTTACTCGTCTTTGATTACCAGTGGCAGGCTCAGCACCATCACGTGGGAGGAGCTTGTGCCCATGGTCCTGGACCAAGAGGAACGATTCACGAACCCTCCTCAGGGTGGAGGTTCGGAGGCCTTTACTGGCCAACGGTCGAAAGGCCGTAACTCGGGCAAAGGGAAGGCTTCATCGGAGAAGTCTTCTGAGAAGAAGTCCGACGCTGACCGCGAGAAACTCAAGGCAGAGAGGACCTGTAATGATTGGTCACTACTGGAGGCAGTGTCCCAAGCGGAAGACCGAGAAGGGTGAAGATTCCTCAACAATCATGAAGACTCCGGCTTTTGTGCATCTGGAGGTGATGGACACCGATGCTTCATTTTCTTCAGGCAGGGAGGAGATTGGAGGACTCTCCGCAACGGATACTCGGGAATGGATTCTCAATAGTGGTGCTTCCAAGCACATGACTCCTTCCCGTTCCGGTTTACAGGATCTCTGCAGGCTTTTTGGTCATATTCTTACTGGGGATACGTCCACTATCCCAGTTCACAGTGAGGGCAGGATGGAGATAGTTCCCGATGGCAGAGGGGGGAAGCATTCCTCCCAGGTGTTGTATGTTCCGGCACTTGGTTTTCATTTGTTGTCAGTGCATCAGGTTTGCAAGACTGGCATACGGGTGGAGTTTGATGAGCATTTTGTTGCTCTCCGGGACAAAGCAACAGGCCAAGTGGTTTGGGAAGGTGGAGTGGAGAATGGAGTTTACAGGCTTTCAGCACTCTCTCCCAGGTCCTCAGGATTGTGATGGGTGCCAGTCTGGTAATGGCTACGCAAGTGTGGATACGCTGCAGGTGTGAGCTTTCCGAGACCAGGTGGTGGATAGCTTGCCAGTAGATGGCAGCAGTTGGCAGGAACATTCCAGTACTGATGTTGGTAGTTCTTGTGTTCGTGAGTCAGAGGAAGCTGAACAGGTCACTTATGCTCTGATGTCTCGTCGTGTTCGGGACATAGAACTTCCAGTAGTTGAGGATGTTCTTTCCACGGGGACCTTTCGGAAAGCCAGGCAGGTGACAGGTGCTTACTTGCAGAAGGAGGTGGTTTCTCCAGGCTTTGTGGTTCCGGATTCAGAGGGGGTGGTTGACAGGTTTCAGAAGGCCTTGCGTGGTCTTCAGAAGGTTTCTAGGACTTGCTTGTGCATCATAACAGATCCTTGTGAGCAGTGTGATGTCTCTGTGACTCAGAAGCTGTATGGTTCATTGATCTGGTTGATGGACACCGGATTGGACGGGAGCTTCCTCATGAGGCGGTTGAGCTCATGGTTGCAAATGTCTCTTTGTGAGGCAGGATTGCGTTTCCTGTGGTTTCTGCAGCATGCGAAGGATCATGGACTCTTGTACACAGGAGGGGGATTGTTGGATGGAGTCCGACTCCGCGGTTGGAGTGACTCAGTTTGGGGAGGAGATCTGGACACGAGGGGATCTACTTCAGGCCCAGGAGCAGTTTTATGGAGCAGCAGGAGGAGGTTACATTGCAGGTTTGGGCTTCCATTGGAGGAACCCATGATCATCCAGAGGCACTTTGTTCATGAACAGATCGTTGCTGATGACATCTTGCTGGAGTTCTGTTCAACGAAGGACAGTACGGTGGACCTCTTCACGAAGTCGCTCTCAGGATTTGCTCAGGCGGCACCCCAGCTCCCAGTGGTTGGTTACACAGCCAGGAGCTGAGAGGGGGTGTTAGAAGTCATCTCCTATCTAGATTTATACACCAGGGCCTTTGTTGTGGGTGTGCCCGCCCTTATGAGGTGTTTTCCCATTTTTCCCCACTCTCCGTATTTTTCTGAGGCTTGGGAGGGCTGCCAGAGCGTGCCAAGAGCAGTACAGTGCTGGCCGACTGGATGTTTATCAGTCGTGGGCACTCTAGCTGTTGGCCGACTGTTTTTGATCAGTTTTGGGCACCAGATTGCTGGGCGACTGCATTTATGCAGTCGTGGACCTTTTTATCAGCCGTGGGCTTTTCCTTATGCTGGCCGACTGCCCACTAGGGGGGCCGAACGCGCCTTCCTGTCAAAGTCACATAGCAGCAGCACACACACCACCCTAGGGCACTGAGCAACATCGGTGGTTAATAAAATTATCAGAGTGAATCTTGTTTTCAAGAATCATGATGGAATAATTATTTGTTTAAGAAATAAATCTTAAAAATTAAATAGTCATAAATCTAATGACAATGTTAAGTTGACAAAAATATCGTTTTGTCAGAATCATGAGACGCGCGGGTCGTGGTAGGTAGCCGGATCCTCTTACCGATGATGAAGCGTTAGATCCGGACGTTCGTAAAGCCCTGCACCGATCCCAACCTGGTCCCTTCAAGGGTGAAGGGGAACAATTAGGAGAAGCAGTGGAAAAATGGATTGAGGCAATGGAAGAGTATTTTGATGTAACCGGCTATAACAAGAAGAGCAGGCATATTTGCAAGTCAAAGAAAGTGGTGGCTACTATGATTATCATGGATGAGGATGATGACTCCAAACCATCTCATGACATGGAAGAGTTTCAAGATTGCAATGAAGAGCATGGGGAGGATTTGCAGGATCATTCTTTTGTTAAAGAAGAGAATGAGTTTCCTTTTGACCCCGGTGGAAGGAATCATGCATGCATTGTGCGTGATGATATGCCCAAAAGTGCAAACTATGCAGAAAATACAGCTCCTGTATGTTCCATTTCACAAGAGCTTTTGGCGGGTTGCAAGAGCCGAAATACTTTGAGATTGATGGGTACCATCAATGGGAGAGTTGCACACATTTTGGTGGATTCCGAGAGTACTCATAGCTTCATCAACTCTGCTATCATGACTAGTAGTCCAAATGGGAACATTTTCTTCCATTGGTCCAAGCCATCTTAAACGATACTCATTCATCCAGTGTCCGACGTACTCCGTATGAGGCAACCTTTGGTCGTCGTTTCTCTTCTCTTTTGACGAGAATGGTGTCTCCATCTCTAGAGAGTAACAAAACGACGGAAGCATTCTCCAAAATCATTGAGTCAGTTAAATATCGCTTGACCAAAGCCCAGGAAGCTTATAGCAGACAGGCAAATAAGTCTAAACGAGATGTCCACTTCAAGGAAGTGGATTACGTCTATTTGCGCATAATGAAACAAAGATAGAAACAAGTGGACAAACGTTATCCCAAGGTTTCTTTCTGTAGTTTTGGACCTTTTCTTGTAGTTAAAAAGCTAAGCGATGTCTCCATGAAGTTGAAGTTGCCTAACAGGTTGATGATGCATGATGTTTTCCATGTTTCTTGGCTAAAAGCCTATGTTGGACCAGAATTTTTGATGTTTCAGATGAACAACACCTAGACATGGTGGACGAAGCAGAAGTCATTGAGCCTGAGTAGATCCTTCTTTATCGTTGGAAGCATGGTTGCAATCGAAGACTCCATCAGTTCTACACAAAGTTCCGAGATCGAGATACGCTCGAAGCAGTTTGACTAGACGAATAATTCTTTCTAAGCGTACCCCAGTTATTGGCGGACTACTTGGAAGCCATGAACCAACCGCCAAGCTAAGCACGAGGGAATGTCACATGCACTCTGCACAACAGTGCATGGTGACAAGATGGCTCATCATCAGTGCATCATTGTATAGCAGGAGGACCCTTTAGGATATGAAAATGTCGTATGCCATGGCCCCATTGTAATCCTCAGTCCAGGATATGTTACGCACGAGCTACATAGGTCATTCCTCAGCCTTACAGTGTCAGTCAGTCAGTCAAGTCCCTTAACCCACTTGAAGAGACTCATCAATGCATGTAAAGTCAGTCGAAGTCTTAGGTTTTGCATCAAATCATGGTCTGCATTTGCATAGCATTCATCCCCATGTGCATGTAAACCATTGCAGAAGCCTTAGAACTTTATTAGCATATTTTTATGCATATTAATCAGCATTATTACAAGTCATGTAGCATTTAATACGACAGTGAGAAAGCTCTCTAGTCAACAGACCAGCCAAATACTCCATATAAATAGCATCGTTTTGCATCATTCATTGCATCTCAGATCAACGATTCAGCATTCAGCCCTTTGGATCATCATCCCTTGAAGCATAGAGGATTCAGCAGCATAAAACGCATCAGCAACAATCAGCCAAGGAAGAAGCGCTTCAGTCCCTTGCGTTTCTCAGCCTACAGGAGATTTCAGCATTCGCATACATCATCGTTTGCTCCATCCTCCCCGGTGAAGGTAAACCCAGCATATTCATGCATTCATCTTGCATATTCACAGCCTAGAACAATCCCAATTCAGCCCATCTCTCAGCCACAGTTTGCAGCCTTCCTACAGCCCCTTGGGGGAGTGCATTGGCCTTGTTGAGATGTAACATTACCCAATCTTGCTGCAATTCCAAGAAACAAATGTCTCCACATGCGGGGAAAGTCAACAACCTCGACCCATACTGGGCATTTATGTCTTATCAAACTTTGGAAATGCCTTGTGAGCGACCAAGGCAACACATGCACCATCTAGGTGTTGAACATAAGAGGAGACATCTCCAACAACTAATTTTTTGCGTCATTGGCCGAAAGCAAGACCTTATAAAACCCACGGCCATCTTCATTTACCCGATTCCCCATGTCTTTCGTGCGTATGTAGGAGGAAATCCGCTCTGAAGAAGAAGTACACATATAAGGGATGCTCCTTGCACAGAATATACATACACCCACACACACATACAATCTCTCTCTCTCTCTCTCTCTCTCTCTCTCTCTCTCTCTCTCTCTCTCGGGGGAGATTCCATTGGCTCTTCCGAGAGGGATTCGGACCACTCACACGGGTGATACAGTTTGAGGATCAGAGGTGCTTGGGCATGTTTTTGATGGAGCTCAGACGACACAAGGATGTAGTGTTGAGGCAGCATGCCGAGAGACAACCCCGGCTCCGACAGGACACCTCGCATAGAGCCATCACAGATTTCTTTGTGGTACATACATCCACATCGGAATCTACTGCCCACAACAGTTTCTCTACTACGATATCAGAGCCCACCATCCGTACCCATGCTCCAACTCCACGCCCTAGAGGAGTTCTTAGTGAGAGAGCTCAATCCATTCTATGAGCCAGACGTCCCGCAACAGGACCCTCCACCACACAGAGACGGATTCATGAGGTTCTTTGCCGACATGTCACGCTCCCATCACAGAGGCCTAACATTCACTCCACCATCAGATCGGTTCTAGCCAAGGCGGGTATCATTATTAGCTGATCACAGCATATCTCACTCTACACAGGATCATCTGTTGATCACATATAATGTCAGATGTTTTCATTTTACTTTTTCTTTCAATTTTCCATGGCTCAATATATCCATGGTACCATTGTATTACTTTTGGTCTCATAGGTCCTTGGGGTCTTCCGTAGACGTTAATATAACTTTCTTTCTCTCTCTCTCTCTCTCTCTCTCTCTCTCTCTCTCTCTCTCTCTCTCACACACACACACACACACACACACACACACGGGTATGAGAATGAGGGCAGGAAAGGCTGGATAGGTACCGTTATGAGCGGGGACTCCCAAATTTGCTGAGTGAGGGAGCTCGATGGCTGCATTAGGGTTTTAAGCAATCTCTTTGGTTGCCCCAGTTCTGGGAAGGAGTTCTGAGGCTACTCTGGACAGAGGCAGATGGCTGAGCTAGAGCTCTCCTAGGATTTCCCTGATTTTGACGAGATGAACCCTGATTTGACTGATAGGAAGGGGCTGGTCTCTGCACTCTTGGTCTTTGACTTCCCTGTCCCCTTGACATGGCAGGAGTCGGGCAGTCTTTCAGCTGCTGGTGACCAAAACCTTGGCATCCAAAACACCGGTTCTCACTTCTGAGCTCATTCCTCTGAATACTTGAAAGAGGTGGGGCTCCTGAGAAAGTGTTCTGTGGGAAGGGTTTTTCTTCACTTCTGAATCTCCCAGTATCCTGATTCTGATTTGGGCCTTGCTACCTCTTTGGGGGAGGAAAGTTTAAAGTACTTCCCGGGGTAAGGCAGTTGCAGGTCGCAAGGGCTCAAGCATGACCAAGGGAGGCTATTAGCCCTTCTTGGGCACTCGCGATCAAAGACGGGGGGTGCACAGATAGTTATGCAACACCCAACTCACGCACCACAACACACACACACACACACACACACACTCAAACCAAACAAACTCACACACATTTTACACACACACACACACACACGTACACACCTATATGTGTGTGTGTGCAACTTTAAAATGATGCACCCTTTCAGCCAGTCCCAATGCTTGAGGAAACACAGAGTTCAAACTTGGTGTTTTGATAGGCATCTTCAAAGAAGTACTCCCGTACCTTTTGCCGGTTTGTCTATGGCCAAGGCTTACACATTACTCTTACCATCTCCATGGATTGAGGATCATGCAAATCACCTCTGATATATGTATGTATATATATATATATGTATATATATATATATATATATATATATATATATAATCATTACACGCATGCATGCATGGCATGTGTTCTTGCGTTCCTCAATCCCATTCCAGGCCAACTAAGGCAAATGTTGGATATTGGAATACTACAATAAACTGAGTTGAGATGAGGATGACTTGAGAACAGAAAACAAGGGAAACTTTGTAGTGGATTTATTTTTCCTGAAGTGTTGCAGCCTACACATTTATGCAGGCACTTGCTTTCAAGCAGTGTTATAAAGAAGTGATATTTTGATGTCAAGACTTTACTAAATGAGATACTTTTGAGCTAGGTGACCCAGTTATTTACCCGCAAATCGCTATGTACAGATCCGAAAACTTGGTCATCAAAACCACCAGCAACTGGCATCGTGCCTTGTCGATCACCTCCTAGAAGATATCTTGCCACTGCATCAACATTAGAAAGTCGCAACACTGAATCCACAAATTTCTCCGCCCGACCTTTTGCTGCATCAATCTACCATTCAGGAAAAAAGATGGTAAGCAACTGTAAGGTTGTTATAAACATCCCTAGCTACCAGAAATTTCATAATAATTGCCACTGCCAAAAAGAGAGAGTTACAGAGCAATGAGTTTCCCTAATAGAGTGACTGTGAAGATACTACCTCTCCCAGAGGGTGTCTGCATACGGTGTAAAGGCTAAGTACAATGAATGGAATATGTTGTTAAGTTGTGTCATGCAGGACTCATTAAGCTGGAGATGCAAACTGGTAATGCAAAAGTTTCTAGCTACAAGAAAGTGTAAACGTCATGGACCAATGAGCCATCCTAATCGAAAAATTGTAAAGATGCTACCACTCCTGTGGAGTGCCATTGTTCAATGTACAATATATCTCACATACAAAGCCTGCATGCCTTGCTAGAATTTAGTGGCATATTTTATAGGATGCCAGGGTTCCCTTGCGTAGGCATGAGTTAATCAAACCCTCTCAGGAGCTAGGCATCTCATGTTTAGTCTCACAAATAGGAGTGATGTCTTCAAATATGAGTCTATAATCTGGACAACAAGTCATATACTCTTGCGATTGTAACTCCAAGTAGTATACTTAAAAGCTCCAGACATTCAACTCCAATATAGACCTGCTTTATTTTCCTATCCAGTCATCAATGCCCAAGAAAGTGAAGGCCGAAGATAATATTTACATTTAAACCTCTGTACATACAACACCCTGCTAAGTTTTGTTCGCTTCTTTGCAGCTTAATTGTAGAACCAACCATAATAGAGAATGGCACTCAGTGCAAAGCAATTCAAACTTTTCCCTCTATCAAGAAATGCACTGCTCAAACTGTACCAGAGGGTCAGAGTGTACCAGAGCAGATAGTTGTTGGCGTTGCATCATTGCATCATTTTCCATAGCCTTTAGGTGATTTTCAAGCTGCTTGAGCAGTCCATCAAGAACCTCCAGATCTGATTCAGCCCTTTTTTCCTCCATAGAAAGTTGTCTTTCGCAAACCTCTAGCAATGCCAATGCAATCCCTAACGGAGTTGCCAGTTTCAACCGCCGCCTCTCTGCACCAGCATCAGATGACCCGCCTAGAAAGTCTTCTATGAACTTCTCCAGCTCCTTGAAACCACTCATATTCCATGTGGTGTTTTGAAATAGTTCTTCAACATTTAAATTGCCATTGTTACCACTTACTTCCCTCTTTGCTTGAAAAGCTTGTCTAGCTGAAACAGCATAAATTGTTGCTTGTTCTACACTCAGTAACTGTTGGGCATTGTCTTTCACAAATTTTACCACTTCTTCTAGCTGCCAGACAAAAAAATCAACAATGCTTATTTAAAATTCATCAAAAATATTTTTCCAATAAATTTTGAAAGATTTAATAACACTTGGAACACCTAATGAGCTCTAAGGTTTATACACTACAAACTAAGTTTCGAAATATTGATGAAATCGAGGAGTAGAACAACCTTGCTTCAATGTACAAACAGTGAAAATTTGAAATAACTTTCACAATTCTACATTTAGGGAACAAATCTCCTTAACTACCATCTCTCCTCCCAGCCTAGTGTAGCCCTTTGTGTCCTCTAACTCATGTTCAAAGACCACATCAAGCTGCCACTCATACTCTGAGTGCTCCATTGTCTTCCATACCCCACCACAAGCTCCCCAACTATTGCCAACACAGTACACCCATAGAATTTATGGGGCAAGAGGCTATAGCTGCACATATATAGAAGCATATGCACAAAAAAAAGGGCAGAAGGCTGTAGGCAGCAGGCTAGAGCAGCCTATATAGTATGGTCTATAGAAATATATGCAAACGTTGGCTTACCCCCAGCAGCAGTATTCGGTGGACCGTGGACAGCAGTCGTGACTCGTGACCAGTCGGCCAACTTTACACAGGTGACAACACAGTGGGTACAGAGGCGACGGCAGCTGGGCGGGAGTCGGAAGTCGGGACAGATGCGCAAACAGCAGCCTCGAAACGTGTGCCACAAATTGGAAAGTCGGCACAAGCGATAACGTTTTTTTTGGGGAAAACACATGAGATAAAAACCATGTTTCGTTAAACGAAACTTTTATGAAACGTTTCGGTCCATTTCATTGCTACATTGAAGCTCCCCAAAATGGTTATCTAAGCCTCTAAAAATCAACAAACATTTGTAATTTCCCTTGCCTCAAAGGTGGCTTTTCTCCAACAACGCCTTTCCGGGGGGGAGGGAGGAAGCTAAACCACGGGCCTGTAATGCCAGAACATACCACCGTTGCCCTGGGTGAGAGAGGGACTCGAGCTTCAAGTGTGTAGAAAGGCTACGAGTCGCTGCTGCATCATCTCTCAGATCCCTTGCAGGCGTTCCCAACATCCCCGATGAGTGCGAGTGATGTCTCCGGATGAAGTGTATGATCTCTACCAGCAAGCACAGAAAATGAAAAAAGAGGGGGGGGGGGGAGGGGGGGGGGGGGGGAGAGATCTTCTATAGCCTTGTTGCAACGACCCTACCAAATGTGCGAGGCTACTACCCTCCAAACTAGCTCCCACTGCAAATTCGTGTGGGTCGGTGGGGTTCAAGGGATCATTAAGACCTCCACCACAGCGACCGCAATGATCCAGAAATGCAAGTCTGAGCGCATGGCACTCGTAATCCTTGTGCAGGAGCATCAACCGTACCTCCATGGCTCATGAAATGGTGCCCTAAGTGACAATATGAACCACCACTAGGTCCTTCGTGAACAAGTGACCACACATGTTGAGCTTTTAAGGAGTCCAAAAGGTTGTGCTGCTGAGACTCCAAGGGTGCACATCTGCCACAAGTGGCCGGTCAACCGGCAATCCCTAGCAAGCATGGGGAGAAAGTCGTGTTTTGGGACAGGGGTCCCGTCTTGGCTAAAAATTATAGGAAAGAGACTACTGTAAGAAAATATGACTATTGCGTTCATACAAACAGCCAAATCTTCCACAAGACAAGATCTTTCATGCGAAGAAGTTCCACATCCTCTTCTAGAAGTCATAGAGAACATGGGGAGAATGTTGTGTTTCGGGACGGGGGTCCCTCCTTGGCTAAATATTCTAGGAAAGAGACTACTGTAGGAAAATACGACTTGTGCGTTCATACAAACAGCGAAATCTTCCACAAGACAAAGAACTTAATGCAAGAGAGATCGAGAACAATGTTGAATTATTTTAGCAAAGCGAATTACAAACAGATGGTGTGAGGTGAAAAAAAGAAAGAAAACCCTGCCTCTATAGCTCTTCCACCTCGCAAACTTGGAATAACACACAAACGGGGGCACCACCAGCCACCGGCTGGAACACTCTCTCACACTTCACCACCCAACCCACGCCAGACAGACAGCAAAAGCAAGGGCACCATAGACCAAAGCAAACACCCAGCAATATATTTCCAGTTAAAACATTATACAAGCTTCTCTCGACACAGAAGCCTTACTCACACAACCATAACAAAACACTGACTCAGACCTGCCGAGGATACACCACGTCCCCAATCACCACGAACCACTCGCCTGCCTGCTGTACCAATCACACCAGAATGAACCCGGCCACTCACTCTCCAGAAGGCGTCCACACCAGCTAACCCTCGAGTCCTCTGCAGCCCATCACTTCTGCATGTGTCGTCAGCAGCAGCTTCACTCCACGCTCTCCTCTCTCTGTCTCTCTGTCTCTGTGCTGATCCTCTGCCAGCAGTCACAACAAACCCAGGCAGCTTATCTGCCCTGCTACCGGCCCACCACCAAGCAGCAATACCTGTCTCTGTCTTCACTCGGCACCCACTCTGTCCACTCTGACTGCTTCACCTACGGGCCCACACCAGCCTCGTAGATCACGTGCAGCTTATCTGCACCCCCAACTTGTCCACACCTCAAAGGCGGCCTCCCACTGGCTCCCACAGTCGTCACACCAGCAGCCCAAACACACCTTACGCTTCAGCCCCTTCAAAACCCCTTACACTTCACAAGGGGGGGGGGGGGGGGGGGGGGGCCATGCAAGCTTTTCTACAAGTCGCCAGCCCTCGTACGCTTGACGCCAGCCTGTCACCCAGTCGACCGGCAGCTTCCACATCGTTGCAGACCTTCAGCCCGTCAGCTGCACACGCACTTCACAGCCTCCTTTTACTTTGTCTTGCAGCTGCGCCAGAGGGAGCCCCAGGCGACTCTCTCTGCAATCCTTCAGAGCCCCTTAGCTCTTCACTCCACGGTGGTCTCCCTTTAACCAGTCGCTTGCCAGCTTCAGCTGCTCTTTACACCAGCCCGTCGGCTGCCCACTCGCCTTCACACGGGGAGGCCCCATCCGTCTTTGCTGCCCGTCAGCCCCGTCATACAAGGCTCCTCAGCTGCGCATCACCCCATCGTCACCTGCAGCCACCCTGTTTGCTGCGCATCCTTTGTGGCCTGCAGTTTATGCCCAAGAGAGCCCCCCGCAAAACAACTCGGCCGACCACCTTTTACTGCACGCTGCCGACTCGCCAGCTTCGACCGTCTTCTGGAATATGCGTTGGCAGCGTAGTAAAGCTCCACGCCAACTCTAATAGCTGGCCAGGTTTATCCTTATATTTTATTTATTATTTTTTTGAAAATATAGCCACCATGCTATTCCTTTCACACAAATGTTCCTATGACCTTGGCCCATTACCTTTTATTGCCCATCATGCCATACCTTCAACACAAACCGGCTAGTGCCCACTCATCCTTTGGACGTGCACACACTTCAAGCGGCCAAACGGCTGATATTACCTCCAGAAGACCTCGTTCCAGACAAGCCTCGAAACAAAACCATCCCACAAAAATCACTCTGCCAACGCATTCACAGGCAAAACCCTTACACACGCCACGCATCCATATGTACACTAACCAAAAAGACCACTCAGAAAAACGCCTGACAATGGCACCTACCCACTTGCGACCTCCAGCAAGGAGCTTTGATGGCCATCTAGGTAAACTCTGAGACTATCATGCACTAGCAAGGCAGCAAACACAGTGAAATACAATTCAACTGATGATCTCAATATAACAAAGAAAGCTTGAACCTGATTATATATACTACCTAGAGTTGGTCACATTGTAGGTCAGCCCAAGTCGGCTACCCTACGACTAGTCCAGATGGACCAAACTGACCACATCAACTGACTTGGGACAATATTAGCCTAAACAATACAACGTAGGTTTTAGCACAACTTCCACGCCCATCCGAGGTTGTCTCAACACCTATTCGAGCCCGCAACCCAATAACAAGGTGTCCCAAGAAGATTTCCTTCTACCCTTGCATGCAGTCGATCAGCCCACAATCTTATGCATCCTACTTGGCATAGAGCCAGGGAGCTGAAATCATCAAAATCGAGTTAAGTGGTTGTGACTTGGCACCTCAAAGCCCGAGAAACCACATCATACACCGGGGGAAGCTTAGTGAGGATAAGTGCAGCCAACTAAGCAGAGGACAAGGCAGCACCAATTGCCTAACTAGTCATGGATAACCTTGGCCTTCATGAGGAATGACTTGAATAGAATTGCCAATAGAAAATAGCAGATGGTAGTTGCCTTTGCAAAGTAACTGCCCACATCGATGAATCTCGAGCATAGAGATAATCCAATTTCGAACATACTTGATGATAAGAGTTTGCATGGCCGGTGAGACCTCCTTCGTAATGGTCCGCATGAGCACTCAGTGCGCCTTCAAATCACAATCCTCCCAGTCTTGTAATTCCGCAAGGAATTGATCCTCTTGAACTTGGGTCCAATGCCTCAAGTTCTGAGGACGCTTGGGCTTCTTCTCACTGCCCTGAACGATCTCATACAAACCCTTATGGATGAACCAAATCCGCATATTCAGCTTCCAATGGACATAGTTGGTTCCGTCCAACTTGTCCTCCTTGTTCATATAGGGTTTCCAACGAAGTGAAGCATGAGGATCAATCAGCCCCCTCTCAAATCTTAGAGAGAAAGAGGCTGGACAGCAGCAAAACAGTCGACCAAAACACACAAAAACACCCAACCAGAGGGAGAGAAGGCCGGGGAAGAAGTAGGGATGTTGGGGCCACTTGTCGGGTTGCACCACAGGCGAATAAACCACCTCCAGTTCTGCCCTGTCTGGAAAAACAACACAGCCACTTGGACTTGCATCTTGTTGCCTTGCAGGGGTTGCACAGTGCAGGAGCACCTCCAGAAGAGAAAACACTGATGTGAAGAGAGAAAACACAGGTTCAGCAGAAAATGCAGCCACCTTCTGAAGCCAGAAACGCAGGACGAGAGGGAATCAAAACGCAGATGTGAGCAGCCAGGACCTAGTCATCTGATACCATATTGGAGTATGCACAGGTGGAAGCATAGACAAGGAAAGAAAGAGAGAGCAAAGGACATAGCACTTGTTGGCAGGATCATCTTTATTATAGCATGAGGCTTTTACAATGGCAATAGCCAACAAAGAGAGAGCACTACAATGTGCTAGGAATGGATGAAACAAGTGAATATGAGGAGGCCCATTATAGGGAAGCAAGGACCTGCGACTGTGCTTGGGAGCTGGCGACTGCTCCACGACCCAAATAATCATGGAAAAAGCATAAATACCCAAAAATGGGCACAACCCCAATACACTGAGATGCACAATATTCTAACAATAGGAAGCTCTGAGGGCAAAAGCCAAAAGGTGTGGGTATGCAGGTAGGTGAGATCCAATCGGATGATCTCATTGATATGGGTGAGATGCGAGGGAGAACCTAGGTTATACTGGAAAGGTGGTAGGTGATCCATTTAAAGCCCCTATGCAAGGAGCCAATGGGAGATTGGCATACCAAACCCGGTCATAACCCTGGTCTACTAGCTGTCATTTTTATCTCCTTAGACAAGAAGCAGCTTTTAAGGGTGGTTGGTTCATCCCACCCAATGGTTGCAAGGCCTTCTGGCAACATGTCTTACTTGATGGAAAGTGCATCTAGCTTTCACCATTGTTTGATTTGGGTCTTCTCTTAAGACAAGCAGCGGCTCTTGTGAAGTGGTAGGTACTTGGACTCCCAAAATAGCCTCGGTAGTCTGTGTGTCTAGGGTGCAAAGGTGGTGTATGTAAGTCAAAGTCTGGAAAAGTGCATCTACCATCAGAGAGGTTAGCACGAACTCTGCCTACATGATGCGGTGTGGTACCGCAATTTTGCTCCAAATTGTGCGGGAAAATATTATGACCACAAGCCTCTCAATCCTCCTCACCAAGGTCTGGTCCCACAGGCTCGAAGTCATGACAAGGGACCAGACCTTGGTGAGGAGGATTGAGGGAGAATTGAGAGGCTCGAAGTCATGATGTCCTCGAGCCTCTCAATTTCGCTCCAAATCATGCAGGAGAACATCATGACCTCGAGCCTCTGAATGCTCCTCACCAAGGTCTGGCCCCAGAAGGAGACCCCATACATCACATCTAGAGCTACCTGTGTATCAAAAAGCCATCCTTTTGTGCTAGGTTCCTCAAAGTGTGCTTGAAAGCACTCTCTTTCGAGGAGTACTAAGGCTTTACATCCTATCTTCAGTCTAGCTTGGACTATCTGAAACATGGTGAAGATCAGGCCAAGAAGGTGACTCCCAGCTATATATGATGTGGCAATGTCCACCAGTTCTCCCATGCAAGCGAACTGATGCCTGAATGCTACGAAGTGAGAAGTATTAAAGATCACGGCCTTGGTTTACCCAAGGTTGACCGTGACGTCCCACTAATTCCTTGGCTAAATCTGAATGAGAACTATATCATCTGCATATAGCAAGAGAGGGATCAAGGTGCCTACGAGGGGAGAACCTATGCCATCTAGTCTGTCAATGAAGTCATAGATCTTGTCAATGTAAAGCCCAAATAGAATCGGAGAGAGGGGGGGGCATCCCTGCCTCACCCCAATCGTGCTAAAGAGCTCCCATTGGTGGGCTCTAGCCCTGCCAATAACTCACTCATAAAGTGTTGTGATGCTTCATATCATCTCTGAGGGTACACCCAACAAATGCCCAAGGAGGCATGCCCTAGGGACAGTGTCAAAAGCTTTGCAAAAATCCACAAAGCAGAAATAAACCCTATGTCTGTGGAACCTAGCCTCCTCCATAGTAGGTCCTCTGGAAGCTTGTGTGTCTTGTAGCCTTGTACCCATGTATCTCTGCCAAAAAGCTAAAGCTCTCACTCTAACACACATCCATAAAGGGAGAGAGAGAAAGAAAGAAAGATGTCTACAAAAAACCCTAAGGGCCTATTATGAGACGATGAAGAGGACAATGGTACCATGGACATACTGAGCCATGGAAGAACTGAAAAGGAAATGGAAAAATGGAAAAACAAACACCAATGTGTGTATACATCCACATAGAGGATGATTATCCAATGATCCCTCCTCAACTAGTACCAATCTCAGGGCAAAGAGAGGGTCAGCCCTTTGTGATGGGAGCATGTCTTGTCAGCCAAGAACCTCCCGAATTTGTCCGTGTGGTGGAGGATCTTGGAAAAAAAAAACACATCAATGTGTGTATACATCTAGATAGTAGATGAATATCCTATAATCCCTGCTCAGCTAGTACCAATCTCAGGGCAGAAAGAGGGGCCTATCCTATAATCCCTCCTCAGCTAGTACCAATCTCAGGGCAGAAAGAGGATCAAGCCTCTGTGATGGGAGCATGTCTTGTCGGGCAAGAACCTCCCGGATTTCTGTGTGTGGTGGGGAGTCTTGATGCTCTCGGTTGGGGGCATCTCCCTCATAGAGTGGATCGAGCTCTCTAACTAAGAACTCCTCAGTGGCCGGAGCCAGAGTAGGGGTATAGGTGGTGGGCTCTGATGTCGAAGCAGAGGCACTGCAATGGGTGGACTCTGATGCGGATGCATGTACCACAAAGAAATCTGTGATGGCTCTCTAGGATGCGTCCTATCACAGCGTGCTGCCTTAGCACTATATCACTGCATCATCGAAGCTCCATCAAGTACATGCACACGCATCTCTAATCCTCGTATTGTATCACCCGTGCAAGTGGCCCAAATCCCACTCGGAAAAGGCAGTGGAATATCCCCCATATTTAATAGAGAGGGAGTTATATTAAACGTCTTCAAAAGCCCCAAGTGGTCTATGAGACCAAAAGTGGTACAAGAGTTCCATGTGGTATTGGAACAAGGATAAGACTAACAAAACTGAAAAAAAAACAAATAAAAAAAGATAGACTAGTAGTAGGCCTATCTGATCATCATCAGCAGCATAAGCATGGGGTGCACCTTGGGGAGCATGAGAGAGAGAGGGCAGCTTAATGTTGGAGGGAGGGGGGGGGAGTTATCGCGTGCTCTGTGAGGAGAAGGCTATCTCATAGGGGGGGGGGGGGGATAACCACACAGGTGGTCGATAATGCCAAGTGGGGTCACCACCTCTATCTGTGAGGAATGGACCAGGCCTCTAGAGCCTCAAGAAAGCTACCCGCTGCGATGCTACTGCAAATCTTCCATCTCTGGCATGAGCTTGGTCGCCACTGGTCAGTAGGTGGGGCTGTGACTAGTATTGCCAAAATACAATGGTGAGAGACCTGAAGGGCTAGCCCTCCCCCATCCTCGTCATAAGTCCTCACCACTCCAGTCTCTGTGGCCCAAGCGACAATGCCCCATGTAATGATCCGGGTCACGGCCCTATCCATAGTAAAGATGCAGAGAATCCACTGCCAAATCTGCAGAGCTTCGGGCAATCCCAGAGACAATGTCGCTAAGACTCCTGAGGATGGCCCACCGAAATACGATGGTGAGAGACCTGAAGGGCTGCCAAAATACGATGGTGAGAGATCTGAAGGGCTAGCCCTCCCCCATCCTCCTCATAAGCCCTGATCACTCCAATCTTTGTGGCCCAAGCGACAGTGCCCCATGTAATGATCCGGGTCACGGCCCTATCCATAGTAAAGATGCAGAGAATCCGCTACCGAAATACGATGGTGAGAGACCTGAAGGGCTAGCCCTCCCCCATCCTCCTCGTAAGCCCTGACCACGTCCAATCTCTATGGCCCAAGCGACAGTTCCCCATGTAATAATCCAGGTCATGGCCCTATCCATAGTAAAGATGCAGAGAATCCACTGCCAAATCTGCAGAGCCTTCGGGCAATCCCAAAGATAATGTCACTAAGACTCCTGAGGGTGGCCGCGCACCGCAGGCAAGCTGCTGGCTGACCTCCAACTACCAACCAAGTACCGACCGCCAAGCTTTTGTGTGCCATCAACCAAAGAAAGAGGGTGATCTTTCTAGGCCGAAACTTGTCCCAAAGCCTCTTCCAAAAATCTGAAAAGGAAACGCTATGAGCAGCCCGGTGACTGCCAATGTGCTGCTGCTACCGAGGTGCCATTAATCTCTGGCATCTGGATCCTACCGCCTAGCCACGCTGTAAGAAGGGGGGGGCATCCAGACTCTTCTCCTGATCCGTGGGATCATGCCAAGTCCACTCTCTCGGATCCCACTATAAGCGCATAAAACGTCGGCACCCCCATATCCATAGCCGCCAAAAGCTCTCCCTAGCCACCTTGGCCAATGATGGGTCTATTTGTCACTCCCATGCTTGCAAACCAATCACCCTCACCCTTTGCAAGGTGCAGCCACTGAAATCCTCTAAGGGAAGCTCGGATCTCTCTAGTTTGCCATGGGATCCAATAGAAAAAGTGAGCAGACCACAGCCCTCATTTGCTCCATGGACCACCACGAGAATGTCATGTCTAGTAAACACATCTGGTGACACTAGTAGGGGAGTTGGGTTAGGGATAGGGGTCAGCCACTCCTGAGGGATAGCTAAGTTGATGTCAATGCTGAGCTTGGATCTACCTCGGACCCTTGCCAAGCCTCTTTCTTGCGCCTCCGGAGCTAACTTCCTATGTGCGATCCAATCTCCAAGAGACTTGACTGTTCCTATGCTCAAGGCGCCCCATGATACATTATCTGCCATTGAGTAAACAGATCAGAGGGTTCCAGATCAAAGGCCACCAAAGCCGTTGCCGAAGCTATCTGCCTAAGGGCGACCTGAGGTGATCCCAAGCTCGAAGTAAGCTGGCTACAAATCTGTCCTCAAAAGCTAGGCTAAAACTGCGGGCCCGCATCTCTGTGAAAATCCATCTGGTACTCTATGGCCAAGAGTCCCTTAGACTCAAAGTGCGGGCTAAAATTCGGGCCAAGAGAAAATCCTTCCAGGGCTCACCACCAAGAAGGAGTCCTCTAATGATCAGCTTGCCCAACAGGACACAACTCTAAATAGCCAGGTCAATGAGGCTAGCCCCCCTCTACTATGTGGTTGAATAATCAATCTCCATGCCACCTTGGCCCTGGCTGGCCTCCCATCACTGTCGGCCCATAGGAAGTTCTTGATCAACCGTTGTACCTAGCCAAAACATGCCCGAGAGAAGGCCCTACACAAAGTGACGTACCACATGGTGGCAAGAAGAACCTAGTTCGCCACCACCACTCTACCTACTAGGGAGAGCCTGACAGAACTCCAGTATAAAAGTTCCTTTCGAATCCTCAGAAGAAGAGGGGCGAGCTGCTGCTCAAGAAAGATATCAATACCAACCTGGCAACCAAGATAGCGAACTGCAGTGCCCCTCGAGATCCACTAGAAAGCCTCAACTGGGCGCCAAGTCGGGACGAGTGGAGAGCCTACCCAAAAACCACACGACTAGTGCCAATTAATATGTGCTTCTAATGCGTGACAAAAAACCTCGATCACCTTCACAAATCTCTGGAGATTCCCCACATCTCCGGAAATGAAAGCTAATGTGTCATCTGCAAACTCTGAGTCAAATAGCTCCTCCTATGTGCAAAGGGGGAGATGCAATCCTTGAAGTCTAGTCTCCTAGGCTTAGCGACGAATAAGAGGAGGTAAAGTGCCAAAGGACCGAATCAAGTGGGAAAGGGGAAACCTGTCACCACGGTCTCCCTGAATGAGAACCTGGCTGAATAGAGTCCTAAGACTCCACAAATCCACTCCACAAGGAATCCCATCCGGCTCATCATGCCCTCCAGAAAGCTCCAATCCACCCTATCATAAGCTTTCTCAAAGTCTAGGAGTAGCACTATGAGGTCTTGCTACCCCTTCCTCGCAGAAGCCGTTGCCTCCCAGAAGGTGAAAATATTGTCCAGAATGCTCCCATCCTGAACAAAGCCGGTCTAAGTGTGTTGAATCAAGTCCGAGAGAAAGGGGTTAAAGTCTCCTGCTGATGGCCTTTGCCAGGATCTTATAGGCGGTTCCTATAAGAGTGATGGATCCACGCTGCCGGATCTCCAATCTGTCACCACTCTCCTTGTAAATCAAGTGTATCAAACCCTCTGAGAGCCTCTCTAGCATGGCACTTGTGATCATAATCTCATTGAAGGAAGCTCGAAGAATGCCCTTCAAGAGGTCCCAATGAGACGAAGAAAGAAAGAGACTGGAAGCCCGTCCGCCCCCGGGCATTTGCCCCTGGGTAGCGCCACCACCGACTCCGCGAACTCCTCCAGAGTGAATGAAGTCAATAAGGAGGACCAAAGAGAGGGGGCAACCACCTCTATCGTGTGCCGCCAGGCCCTCTCGCGCACATCCATCACTTGTGGGGATAATGGGGCAATGGCTCTCACCTGAAGTGATCTGAAGAAATCAATGGCAATGGCTCTCACCTGGGGAAGATCAGAAACAATAGCTCCATCCTGGCCACGCAACCAGCTAATACGATCTCTCCTCCTGTGGGAGGCGGTTATCTCAAAGAAATCTCATGTACCTCTATTACTGGCCTGAGTCCAGAATGAAGCTCTAGCGTGGTATCTGTACTCCACCCTTCTCTCCTCAATGGATCTAATCTCCGTGCGGGTGGCAGCAAGCTAACTCTCGATCCATGGGCTATCTATAGAACGCTTTTGAAGCCGCTGTAAAGATGCCAAACCCCTCCTCAAACTCCTCTCTTGCTCCCTAAAGCCCTCCAATCTACTCTGGGCTGCCTCCTCCAAGAAACCGCTGATCACCCCTAGGCTAGCATCCAATGTGCACGCAACAGAGCCTAGTAGAGTCCAATCCCGCCCAAATCTTCTCTATCCAGCTTGAAGATCTTGGGGTCCTGAATGAGGCTGTCCGGAATCCTAGAGCTTGCATGCCTCTCGTGCCTCCATGGGTCCTCTAGGGACAGAATAAACAGGGCATGATATGAAAAAGTAGTGCCTGCCAAGATACCAATCATGCCCCCACGGCTCCAAGCCCACTCATCAATGTATAACCTGTCAAGTCTAGAGAGGTTGGGGCCAATGCTCCTCCTATCCGATCGCGAGAAGCTAATGCTCCCGGGGCTGTGCCCAAACAACTCTGGAAGATGCCAAGGGTCCTGTCCCCTAAGTACCAGTATCATCTCCTCCATGGTAGAGTACTCTACTCGTGAGACTGTGGTCCTGCCTCCTCCAAGTCTATCCTTTGTAGCCTCTATCATGTATGATGTTAGAGTGACCACCCATGCACCAAAAGTCAGCCTAGGGAAGGGCCAGCCGAACTAGGGAAGGGCCAGCCGAACTGTGCTCCAAAAGAGGGCTCTACCCGCAATGACGTTCAGGGCATAGACATTGAGGAAGCCAACGCTATCCTCTCCAATCAAAATGGTAACCCACTGTGCTCGCCCCTAGACTATAACTCCTGAACATGTCACTGTCGGCAAAAGCTGTTCACTGACAAAAACACAAACTCCCCACTGTGTCCTTGAAGGGCCGAAGGATGAAGACCAGAAAGTATGGCTCATGCCAAGTAAAATCTTCCCGCATCAGCCAGTGCCCCTCAAAGAGGTGATGCTCTTGGAGGAAAAGAATGTCGATAGATCCCCCCACTATGGCTCTCTAAAGCTCTCCTCTGAAGACACTTTGTCTCTGAAAGCACTTAGGCCCCCCTAAACCCTGTATGTTCCCCGAGACTATCCACATATCAATCTCTGTGGGAGGCGGAACTCACGGAACTGCCCTCCACTCGAAGGGTCTTGGGCGAGGGTTTAGATGGGGAATAATCACAATCCGTCCTAGGGTTAAGGCGCGCCATGTGCGTGCGGATCATGTCCTCCATGTAACGCCACTATGTCCAAGCGCGAGAGTATGCGTACTCCAGACTCCATCAATCACAATGCAGGTACCTATATGAAGGGGGAAGAGGTATTGCGACAAAAGTATGCATGAATACAAAAAGCAGCACCTCTAAGTTGGAGGCCACCATCTCCCCGTCCTGGTCTCTATGGCCTGAGCCTCCAAGCTCCATCCTAGTCAATCGCCAAAGATGGGTGAGTACGTCGATGATGCAAAGGTCATGAAGATGATGGGAGAGCTCAACTGCCTAGCCTTGGATGGTGGAAGTCACAGACTCTAAATCCCACTCTGTCCCCAGGGCTGCACTCAAAGGGAAAGAGAAGATCATCACGCCATTCTCTAGCGTAGAGGGTTTGGAGTGGTTAAAAACCACACATACCCGAATAGGTGCTACTGTCTCCTCAAACATATATGTCCCTTCTACCGGGACACATCGGAAGAAACTATAATCCACAAGCTGCCCCAAGATCCTTGCGGGCCCACCTTGGGACTCCAGCTGGAAAGCCCTCACCAGAGAGGCGGCAATGGTCATCTCCAATGGCTCAAAGAAGCAGTGAATCAAGCGGCAGGTGGAACTCGCCGGCTATCTTTGCTTTGGGTCAGGGACTGTTGGGGGTCGACGGGAGTGCTCTCAAGAAGCAGAGAGGAGGGGGGGGAGGGAAGGAGGGTGGGCTCTGATGCAGAGGACGGGGCTGAAAGAAATGTTGTGGGTAGAGACGAGGGCGAGCATGGAGGAGGGGGTGGGGGTGGGGGGGCAGAGAGGCCGAAGAGGGGTGCTACTGGGAGACATCCCTCGAGGAGGAAGGCTGCTAGGAGAGGCTCATCGGGGGCACAGTGGGGTCTACTAGCCTCACTAGGCACTAAGAATCTAGGGAGGGATCTCACAGGGAATTGGCCGCCAAAATGAAGGGGCCAGAGGAGCCCGCTCAGCAACAACTGGAGGGGCTCGTCGCGCCAATAGGTGGGTGCTGCAATGAATGCTCATAATGTTCTCTGACAGAACTGAATCCTCCTAGGCTCTACCAGCCTGGCGACGACGCTCTGCCCTGGTGGTGGGCTGACAGCCTGAGCGCAGGCCAACCATCAACTGTGTCGTCCGGCAGTCGCGACCTTGTGCTCCGCTGCCTGAGAGCCTGCCTCTCTCTCTACCCCCTCATGAAGATCAAGACGGGATAGGAGAGGGGGTGGGGGGGGGGAGACCACTGGAGGCAGTCTCCTAAACCGCCGCCGAGGGCAAGAAAATGAAACATTGGCTTGGAAGGCTTGAATACTCCACTTGCGGAAGGATGGGGTCTCCCCGAAGGCATGGAATAAATATGACATGTGGCACAGAATCTGGCGAGGCAACATAGATGCGGATGGATAGAATCCCAGTTGCTCGCACGAGGGCTGAGGCAGCAATGGGGGGGGGGGGGGGATTCCATCACTCTCCCGATGGCACCACCAATCACCGGAAGAAGAGGAAGGTATTCCTTCCTAAGGCCTAGGAAGCAAACTGTCACTGGGAAGCCCGACATGCCAACAAGTGGATCAGACGCAAGGTCGAAACCGTGCTGCCACCGTGCAAAGAAGGCCTGCGGCGTACGCAATGCGACGGGGCTTAGCTGCATGACTCGGTCTGACGCCGCTGATATGTCAAACTCCACCTGGTAGTAGCCATGCCCTAGAGGCTCAATGTCTGCGATCTTCGCAAGCTCACCAATGAGGCTCGCCTGTAAGAGATCTCTGAGTTGTCCGTGAGCAGGGCGGCTACCAACAATTTTGCAAACCAAGGTGGAGGCCTCTAATACTGCAACAATCAAAGTGAGGATCTAAAGGACCGCTCCGGAAAAAGACAAGCAAACAACAGCAACCTCGACCAGGGTGTGCAAGGGAGGGGGGCGAAACGGCGAAGGGGGAGAGAGGACGGCGGGCGTAGGGGGGCAGGAAGGAGGCGGGGGGGAGGGGGTGGGGTCACACAGGAAAAAAAAAACAAGCGGGGGGGAGCTCAGAGCGCACGCTATTTAGTCTTATAAGGTGCTCCGCATCGACAAGTGACTAAGTTTTCACACTAGGTCGACCAAAACTTAAAAAATGGTCCGACCACTATTACTAGTCTTAAGCAATTAAGTACACGAAGTTCTAGACTTCCCCTATTTGCCATTAAGTTCAAGATAAGGCCGCTTTATATGTTCCAACGCCATCTTACCATAAGATGGCAAAGAGCTTTTTGCTAGAACAGGCGCGCAAAACCATGTTACCCAGAAAAAGTGGTAAACATACCCCCCTTCCTAATGGTGATCGCATCCTTGCATCACCCAAGTCGGTGATGAAGCTGCTATCAGTACTACGGAGAGGTCTGGATAGTCCTGGATATGCCGTGAAGGTGGCGTGCGAGGTTTAGTGGTACATTCAGGACTGAACTGCACCCAGATGCAAGGCAAGTTGGTGATAATCTTTAGGTATCCCTAGGGATAGGTAGCAAAACTTAAGTCCGGCCATTATTACTAGTCCTAAGCAAGTATGTACACCAAGTTCTACATTTCCCCAAATATGACATTAAGCATAAGGTAAGGCCACTTTATATGTTCCAACGTCGTCTTGCCAAAGAGAGGTGCCAGTAAGATGGCAAAGGGCTTTACGGTAGGTCGGGCGAGCGAAACCATTTTAACCAACGAAGTGGTTTTAGCACAATTCATAATTCAAATACATTAATTTTAGTACACACTCAACACCATGTTAATTGTCTTTACTACACAACAAAAGAATGGTGGCTAAGATATTAGCCATGAACTGTATATACCCATGGTGCACAATTTCATTGTGCCAATTCCTCAATCCAAGCATTTGAGATCTAGCGAGCAGATATAGAGAGCTAGCATCAGATGAAACTAGTAGGCCCGAGGAGAATAATAAGTGTGACCAGAAGAGCTACAAGGTTTTCTTGGTTTGAAGGCCGGTCTTAAAATCTCCATCTCGCACATGGTGCATAAGCACTGAAAAAAACTACTTCATTGTGCTAAGACTAGATTGGGCACTTCAAGAGGCGGCGGCAGCTCAGTTGGTTGACAGCAGCAGACTTACCCAGGGCGAGCACTCCACTTTAAAAAGATCTACCAAACTATGGGTGGGTTGAAGGGGTAGGTTCAAGTTTTGGTACTGCCCTGACACGTAAAATAAACTAGGTGCCATCCCTGTCCACCACATCAGTGATTAAGGTTTCTAAATGGAGAGCTGTCCATAGCTTCTAATTGAGCCTCATTATGGGCAATTTTTCCATGTATTGGTGATCCAAACTCAACACATTGGCTAGATAATAGAGGGAGTTATACTCTGCTTACCCACAAGAGTGCAAATTATCATGATTTTGACATGGATTTCAACTGCTTGATAAGATTGCCTACTCAGTTGGAAAAAGAAACAGCTGTAGATAGATATCAAGTAAAACGATCAGGCAATATTATGTTCATATTTACAAATGGCCAAGCCAAGCATACCTCTTTCTTGTCTGAGTATATGTCAGATTTATTCAGCAAAAAGATTATCTTTTTATCCCACTGCCTAATATATTGAAGAAAGACCATCTGCACAAAAACCAAATGATAATTACTTGTTTTGAGTTGCAAAGTTTTTCACTTGAAAGTTATCATAGAACAAAAACAGAAAAAAGGTCATACATATTCATCAAAAGCTGTTTTTGTCATATTTATGGGTGCCTTCTTGCTTGCAGTTTCATAGCTAATCCAATTCATTATTTTTTGTCACTCCTCACCCCCCCCTCCCCCCCTCCTCTTTCCCACCACGGCAGCCATTTCCCTATCTCCGACAATAGACTCAGATATGCTGCCATGACACTTAAACACTTGTGCCAGAAATATACAAACCATATGTTTTGCCTTGGTAAGCTTACAAATAGGGATGAAATGCACCTGTCAATGAATCAGTTTTTAATGAAACACAACACTTGTGCCACAAATATACAAACCATATGTTTTGCCTTGATAGGCTTACAAATAGGAATGAAATGCACCTGTCAATGAATCAGTTCTTGCTTGAAGTTTCATAGCTAATCCAATTCATTATTTTGTGCGCCCCGCCTACGCCGCCATTTCCCCCCCCCCCCCCCCCCCCCCCCCCGCGGCAGTTCCCTCCACGGCAGCCATTTCCCTACTATCTCCCACAATAGACTCAGATATGCCGCCATGACACTTAAACACTTGTGCCAGTAATATACAAACCATATGTTTTGCCTTGATAAGCTTACAAATAGGGATGAAATGCACCTGTCAATGAATCAGTTCTTGCTTGAAGTTTCATAGCTAATCCAATTCATTATTTTTTGCGCACCATCCCCCCCCCCCCCCCCCCCCCCCCCCCCCGGTTCCCTCCACGACAGCCATTTCCCTATCTCCCACAATAGACTCAGATATGCCGCCATGACACTTAAACACTTGTGCCAGTATATATAAACCATATGTTTTTCCTTGATAAGCTTACAAATAGGGATGAAATGCACCTGTCAATGATCAGTTTTTTATGAAACACAAAGCTTCTTATTTGTAACTGCTGGCTCTTATTGCTCTTGTTCTCTAGCCTTAATCTGCGCATAATAACTTTATGCACATTTGCACATATATTAATCTTGTGCTCACTCGCACATTCCATTAAGCTGAATCTTGCACAAATTAGGCACCAAGAGCATAGCATCTCCCAAGTGGGAGCTACATGTCCCATACCACAACCTTTTCCAAGGTGTCCTTCAGGAGATTCGGCTAGAGGGCACAACCAAAGGCAAAAGCTTTGGATGACTACCAAATTTCAATTAATCATAAATGAACCTCACACCCTGTATTTATAGTATAGGGTCTACAGTCATTATTATCATAAACTTCTGTAATTATAACTTAGGGCTAACCCTTTATTAAGCTAACCTCACCAATAAAGATAAACCACATATGTCTTTAGGAAACATAACAATGATGGTCCAGATGGCATCATGCATCTTGGAAAATCTATAACAAAATTCATTTTTTTTATACTCCCAAGGCTGACAAGAATACACAATGGCTGTAGTAAACCCGACATTTAGACCTGTCAAATTTCACCTCTGGCAAAGCAAGCAATGTCTCAGATACTCCTCAAAATCCCTTTGCATGCTTGGCTAATAGAAATACCGTTGTAAAGCTTGCATAGTTGGCAAAATCACTCTTAAGCTTTACATGCGGAGGTGCATGACACTCCTCCATCACATTGAGATTTTCAAAGATGATTCCTCATCATAAGATACCCTTCTTGCACTGTGTAGGACAGATCTGTTGTCCTTTGCAATAGAGCTGTCCATACAAGGGCAAAATTAGCATCTAGATACTAAGAATCCCAACAAAAAAGGGTACTGATGAGTAATTGAAACTGCATAAACCGGACTCCAGAGGCCTCTTGGATATACAAGGGAAAAATTAGCATCTAAATAGTAAGAGTCCCACAAACAAAAGGTCCTAATGAGTAATTGAAACTGCAAAAACCTGACTCCTGAGGCCTCTTGGATAAGGCATTTGCGACTACACTCTTCTTTCTAGGTGTGCATAAAGTCTGAAAATGAAACATAGAAAAGAAATTTTCCCATCTCGTATGCTTTTGAAGCACCTTAGTCTCCATCTGAAAGAAGGTAAGACTCTCATGGTCGGCTTTGACTGAAATTCAACACCTACAAGATAATGTTTTGTCATCGTTAAGGTGTGAATGACGCACCAACACCCACAAAGCTCAAAGCGTGAACCACCCAAGTGAAAACAATAACTAGAAACTGACTTCCTACTGTCACAATCTCCTGCCCAATCTGAGCCACGATATCCAATCAAAGACTTGCCCGTGGGGTAGGTAATGCCATACCCAAGTGTACCTTGGATGTATTTCAACACACGTATCCCTGCAGTATAATGGTTCTCCGGGTTAGATTTGAGAACCAGCTCAGTCAATACACCAACTGCAAAACTGATGTCTAGCCGTGTATTGCACCACAAGAAGATCAAACTCCCCACCAATCTCCTGTACTCCTCTGTATCCACAAGTTGACAAGTGTCTTCTGCAGACAACTTCGTATCAACCTCCATAGGATGCCAACTAACATGCAGTCGGCCATTCCAATGCCTTTAGTATTTCTCCTACATATTTTTGTTGAGAATGAAGATGTAATCCCCAAACAAAAAATGCATAAGTCCAAGGTATGTCATTTCAAACTCTGAACACAACATTTCCTTAGCCTACTGGATCCTTCTCCTCGTGGTTCCCCGTCGAAATGAGGCCGTCCACATAATTGATGATGATCATGTACTTACTGGCCTTTTAACCCAAGATCCTCCCATAGTTACCAAATTTCACCATCCGTAGACAGCCACTTGTAGGCGCTTATTTATCCACCTGTAGGCGATGCCGCCGTGGAAGCACCAACGGGATTTTGAACCCAAGACCTCTTGGTCCTAGGCAAACACCTTCACCACTTGAGCTATATATCACCTCATTGGCGAGAAAATGTATATTTTGCATATGATGGGCTTTTAAAAAGACCAATACTCACGAAATATAAGTCGATCCGCTCATACCAAGCTCGAGAGGCTTGTTTCAGCCCATACATTACTTTCCAAAGTCTACATACCTTGCCTTCTGAATTGGGCATCACAAATCCTAGGGGATGTTCAACATACAAATCCTCCTTAAGAATTCCATTCAAAAAGGCAGACTTCATATCTATCTACATTACTAGCCATTTTCCATGAGCAACCAAAGCTAGTTATGTACGAATTGTGGTTTTAAAAAAAGGCAAATCCCTCGACCTATGCAAAGCACTTTTGTCACTAGCCATGCCTTGTACTTCTACAATGTACCATCCATCCAAACCCACTTGGTTCAATGACCTTGCATCTCTCTGGACGGCCAGACGGTCCACTAGATCCCAAGTGTCATTCCTCATGATGGAGACATAATCATGCTCTTCCACTTTGGCTCTGCCACTACTTCCTCCAACTTGCTGGCTCTTGCACCTTCATTATCTCAGCCATCAAGGCCATATTGATAATGTGTGCATGTGCTCTCTCCTGCTCGGCTAATCAATCTAGCCTGCTAGCTCGTCATGGGAGGGCTTTCCCTCAAAACCTACTTCACCCACTTCGAATATGGCACTTTCCTCCATGATTCAGCAGGCCTGTCATCTTCGCCTTCAGATTCTACCTCTTGTGGAATACGTGTGGGCCTCCACTTCGACATCGAAGCCGGAGGCTGCAGCACTACAATTGGTGGCAATGTCTACTGGGCTACATGTTCACTCTCATGCCACAGCTGCTAGTGTCAACAACGGCCTGAGCAAAAAACGGTAATAACTCATATAGATTGTTACACCTAGTATCTCTCCCAACGACATTGCTAAGCTGGTGTTTTTGCTGGTCTCCCAGAGGTTGGCTGACAGCCACTGTGTGTATTGTCTCTGTCTCTCAGCTGGCTACTGCAGAAGACTGGCCATACAGCAGCAGCACTGTCTTCTATATTTGGCGGCCTGTAAACTGCTCGTACAGCACAGTTGAGTGTTTTCTCCCTACAGGCTACTCTCCAAACAGGTCGTACAGCTGTGTCTCATGATTGTATACTCCATGCATATAGCTTTGCATTCTCCTAGTAGTAGAGCTCCATCCCCTGCACACCCAGATTCAGCTTTTTTGTTCAGTACTTTCTCATTTTGTTGGGATGACAGAGGATACCCCATACAGGTACTCCGATTTGTCTCATAGGCCGAGTTCGGTCTTTTGGAAGACGTTAATAAAATCTTTCTTTCTTTCTTTCTTTCTTTCTCCCTCTCTCAATACTGGCCGTAAAGTAGTGAGCTGTCCTCTGGGTTACCTCGCACGGAACAGGACTGTTTTTGGGATTGATTTGTGGCACCAACTTGGCCTGTCTGTTCTCAAGAGGGCTTTGCCAGAATCTCTTGTATGCTTTGTGAAAAAAGCTGACCAGGACATGTGTGGAAAATATGGTGCTTTCTGCACTGCACCCTCACTTTGGATTCTTTGTAAAGCTTCTACGTATTAAAGAAGTTCCTACGGGGGGCGGCCATTCCGGCTTAGTGTGGTATCATTATTTTATTTGTGTTTCTTCAGCTGTGTTTTCAAAGTTTTGTCTAGTATATTTGAAGTGTTGGTCCATCATTCCTGGTCCCCCGATTTCAATGACAATATCTATACCATTTAGCATCACTCTCCACACAATGGCTCGCACAGAGGGCCTAACAAAAAAGAGCAACCCATCACCCCCCTCCTGCCTGCCTCCCCTCCTCCTGCACACTCCTCTCCCCGTGGCGGCCCTCCAGAGTGCACCTCTCCGCGCGGCGCACTCTTCTTCCCAAAACCCCTCAACCTTCTCCTTCCCATACCAACGTTCGGGGTGAAAGCTCTTTCCCTCGCTTTTTTCTCTTGTTTCCATCTTCCTACTTTCCCCCTATTCTCTCCCTTTGTCCCTCCTCTTGACCCACTCTTGCCGCTCCGCTAAATCCCCGCCTCGGCCCCCCACAACACAAGTTCTCAGGTTCTCCCCTTCATCTGCCACTCTGCGCTTGCCTCACCCCCAGCCACTCTATGAGGAGAAGGCTATCTCATACAATAGGTGGGGGAGGGAATAACCACACATGTGGTCTGTGAGAAAAGGACTGAGTTGCCAAAGCCTTAAGAAGACTTTCCAACGCTTCCACACACGCTCAAAACCATCCTGAAGCTTCCTCCAACTAGACACAGTTGGACTCCCTAGGCGGGGTGTTGGTGCGTTCGATGGCTTCGCTGCATCAAGCTCTCCAGATGCGCCATGCCGCAATGCTACTACAAATCTCCCATCTCTAGCTCGATTTAGGAGTCTAGTGACCAGTAGATGGGGTTGGGACTCACACTACCGAAATGCAAAGGTGAGAGACCTGAAGGGCTAGCCCCCACCTTCCTCCTCATAAGCCATGACATCGTCGCCCTGAGTGGCCCAAGCGACAGTGCTCCATGTAATAGTACGGGAAGAGGCCCTGTCCATAGTGAAAATGTGGAGAATCCTCTGCCAAACCTGTTGAGCCTTCGGGCAATCCCAAAGACAATGTCGCTGAGACTCCTGGGGATGGCCACATCTCAAACATGATGTTGGTCGACCCCTAATGGCCAACCGCATGCCCACTGCCAAACTCATATTTTCCAGCAACCACAAGAAGAGAGTAATCTTCCGAGGTCGAAAACTGTCCTAGAGCCTCTTCCACAAATCTGACAAAAAGTGCGGTGAGAGGCCCTAAGACTGCCAGTGTCCTCCAGCTGCCGGAGGGCCCACGTTATCAAGCAATTGGATTCTATGGCCAAGCCATGCAGTGTATGCAAAAAATGGGGAACCCAGAGTCTCCTCCCATCACGCAAAGTCCACTCCCCCGGGTGCCACTTGAGGCCCGTGATGGTTCGGGTCTCCCAAATCCATAAATCCCAGTCTCTCTCCATGGCCACCTTAACCGATGGTGGGTCAATGTGCCTGGAATCCCATCACCCTCACCATCTATAACATGCATCCCCTGAAGTCCTCCAAGGGGGCTCTCATCTCACTAATCTACCATGAGGTCCAATCGAAAAGGTAAGCAACCACGCCATGAACTAGAAAATATCATGCCCGATAAACACTCCCAACCTCTGCGGGGGAATAGGGTCAGGGATCAGGGTCAGCCACTCTAGAGGAATGATAGAGTCGATGCCGAGGCTGAGTCACTGGGTCTGTGCCTCGAATCTCAGTCATGCATCTCTTGTGCCACTCGGAGGCGCTGTCTGAATGCAAGCCAATCTCCAAGGGACCTAGCAGGGCTCGTGCTCAATGCTCCCTAGGATACATGAGGCCGATCCCCTAGCATGTGACCATTAGGTAAACAGACAAACGGATTCCAAATCAAGGGCTGTCAGAGACGCTCTGGGAGGCTACCAAAACAGACTGTTGGAGGGCTGGCCTGAGGTGATCCCAAGCTCGAAATAGATTGGCTGCAAATCTGTCCTCAAAATCCATCTAGTGCTCTGTGGCCAAGGGCCCCTGAGACTCGGTGTACAAGCGAATAACTTGGCCAGGAGGAAATCCTTCCATGGCTCGCTGCCTCAAAGAAGTCCTCTAACAATCAGCTTGCTTAGAAGGGCACAGCTGGCCGGGTCGATGATGCCCAAGCCCCCTCTGTGGCGCGGCTGTATGATCACTCTCCACGCCACCTTGGCCCAGGCAGGCCTCCTATCACTGCCTCATGGAACATTTGGAGCCTGGGCCATGCCTACTTTCAGTGAGGCATGCAAAGGATCCGAGAGGAGCTTCATACATTACTGGTTGGTGGTGATCGTGATATTCTCATGGTTTAGGAGCATCATCTCACAGCAGGCAGGACCGACAGCTGCAGCGGGAAGATTCTTCCTAGCAGGAGCCACACATTCTGGTCCCAGCTTTTGGCCCCTAGAGGAACCAGGGAGGAGTATGCATGTTGGTGAGCCAGACTCTTGTTTCCTTAGTGGAAGAGCTAGGCAGGATCATCCCCAATCGCGCCAGGTTCTACATATTGGGGAAGCCCGACTCGGCTCCTCGACATCTATGCCCCCAATGGGGCCGTTGAGTGCACGACCCTCTGGCTTCGATTGCGACAAGGACTCCCCATGTTCCCTTCAGCAAGAGGCGGCTTGAGAGCGAGTTTGGAGGCATGTTCAGCAGGTCCAGGAGGTAGCCTTGACCTTTCACAGCTCTCTGCTTATACAGATTCCCCTCAGCAAGAGGCGGCTTGATAGCGAGTTTGAAGGCATGTTCAGCCATTTTCTGCGCAGGAAGTGCACAGGAGAGGATGGTTTGCCCGCTTCCCTCTTCCTTCTCCATTGGGACTTCATGGGAGCAGACTTTCAGGCAGCTTTCAATGAGGTTTTGCAGACTCCGCCGCTTTGCAGCAGGGGTTGAGGAATTCTGCCTAGCTTCAGGGGCGAGGATCAACTGGCACAAGCCGTGTGGCTTCTAGGTTAGTAACACTCCCAGCTTGACTTGCCGCCCAGTTCAGATGGATCCCTCACAGCAAGGCTGTGCGGTATCTTTGATGCCAGATGGGCATTGATATTTCACATAGCAACAGATAGCCCTGCTCCTCCTGAGCATTTGAAGGAAGCTTTTATATTGGAGCTCTACCCTGCAGGGCAAGCCGTAGTACCAAACCTGGTTCTTCTAGCTACCATGTGGTACATCACTTCATGATGGGCCTTCCATCGTTCTTGCATTGGGCAGGTGCAGCGTTTGATCCGGAACTTCTTTTGGTTTGGAGAAGATGGTCACCCAGCTCACGCAAAGGTGGCGAGGCATGTATGGATTCAGCCCAGGATGCCTTCGACATGATAGATCCCATGACCCAAAGCAGGGCCCATTTGGCGCAAGCTGATCATGCAAGGACTGCAGCCCGCGGAGGAACCCTGGAAGGATTTCCTAATCAGAAACATTTCCACGCATCTTCCTACCCACGGACGCCCCTAGACACTAGGGATATGATGAGTCTTCTCAAAGACCCCCCTCTGCAATATCAGCACTGGTTTGAGGACCAGTTTGCAGTGAGCAGCTTAACACATTTGGCGTACCCGGTGCAGCAAGGCCATCAACGGCTTGATTAGCACCCCCCCCCCCCAAACCCCCGGCGGCTGAGGTCATCCATTCTGTGGACCTTGTACACACCCTTCGGGGCCGTTTTAATCACTTGACCGGTGATTCAAAGCGCATGCAGCAGCGGCATAAGGCTTTCTTCCATGCCTAGACCCACAGACCCATCCTACCCAGGTAATACAGTGTAGTTTCTTGGCACTACACGCCCCCAGTGTGGCTTTTTCCTCCGCCTCCAGTTGCAGCCTCCCTCCGATAGAGGCGAGCCAAGAAGGGAGCCCCCCTTCCTTATCTCATATGTATATTTGGACTGCTTTTTAGCAGTGTTGTATTCAGCCAAACAGCTGGTTTTTAGAAGGATCTTTCTTTTGGGAAAAAAAACAAAAAGAAAGAAAAAATGCAACCATACAGCTGCTGTGGAGGATAAGTGCCACTTCTCTATCCATTAACCCCTAATGAGCTCAACTTTACACATCAATGCTGCCATGCTGCCAAGAAACACTGCTGGCCAGAAATCCCCTTCCAAAAGAGCTGATTGGTGAGCCCACCAGGCATTATAGACCATGCTTTCCCAAATTCCTCTCCTTAAGTTCCCTGTATCCCTGTCACGTGCAGCCTGCCAACACCAGCCCTTCCAGATCTGACAGAAACCTTTCTAGATCTTTAAGTGGCACACATGCCTAATGACTTCTCGTAGGTCTAGAACATCAACACTACTGCCACTGTTGTCAAAGCTCGGGTCCAATAATCTTATCAACCATGCTCGCTAAAACATGTAGAGCTTAAGTTAAAGATGAGTGCAGAGACACCTTTCGTGAGTTAAAAAGAGCATTGCAATGTACTGATCTATAATCTCAACACACATTAGTAAGGTTGTCCAATTGCTCAATCTTTCCCCTATGATATACATCCCACTTGAAACTCTCCCTAGCAATGAAAAGCACTTGCAAAAGATAAGTTCCATCCTGTTTCCAGTGATCTGACCTAGTTCAAATGCATTACGAAAACGGAAACAGGAACGGCTGATGTCTCCGCCGCAATGGAGACAGTCCAGAGGAAGCAGCAGGTCTTCAACAATATACATGGTATAGATGAAAGCTTAAAATTGAAAAATTTTAGAAATAAATGAAAAAGGTGAGAGATAGAGGAGAAACTTGGGACAGATAATGATTTTGAGGAGAGAGTGAGGAAATTTGGGGAAAACCAAAACATCAAGGAGAAATTAAGGGGCCGCGGGGGCTTGCGGTGTGTTCTTAAGAAGAGATTAGGAAAGAGGAAACAAAAACAAAAACAACAACTATAGAGGAAAGACGCTTCCACATTTTGGCTAGGAAACAGTCATTTCCTATTACTACGAAATGCCAATAATTAATCTCTCATTCAGATTTTAGCTTGATGGCTGCAGCACCATTTCCAAAAAACCACTTACCTCACCTATTTCCCAAGAATTCATAGTTGCCAAGAAACCCGTTTCATACCCCAGAAAAAGTACAAAACATTTTAAACGTTTCATACCTCCTTTTAGAGCTCCATTTTTTAATGTGTTTGCTGACCTGCCTCATACAAGGAAACAAAGAAAATTCACCTCGGAGGCACTATAGAGTGAAGTTTGGTCCATGGGCTCTCTAGCTGTAACTCTATTCAAATCTATAATGAGGATTAAAAATCAAGAATCAGCTTTGCCAACACAAAATGTGTAATTTTCATGATGGAAGAGCGCAAAGGTAGGTGAATTTTACATGTTCTATACATTAACAAGGATTTTAACATGTTTTTAGACCAACTACGGGATCTTTTAGGCAATTTACACCCCTTAAAGGTACGAAACGTTTTCAAAGCATTTCGTAAAGGTATGAAACATTTTTGAAACGTTTCCAAAACGTTTTTGAAACATGCTTTCTGAAACGCTTGTAAACTATGCCCATGATATATAAACCAAATTGTAATGAATGATTCTTGGTTACGTATCTAAACCATGAGAAGACAAGGATATTATGTTTGTTAAAAAATTAGATTATGAGACTCGTACTGCAAGAGGGTAGCATTAATTGAGTACCTCACTTTCAGTGAAAGGTCTATCCGCTGATAGGACAAAAAGCACCAAGTCTGCTCGGGGCACAAATTCTTCGGTGAGTCTTTGTTGTCGCTTCAGTATAACATTGGTACCCGGAGTATCAACAAGGTTTATCTGCACTGACCCAAAGAAATTCAAGTAACATGAGACAAACACAAGGGCACTCCACCAAGAGAAAAGCACTGATGATGCGTAACTATAAACCAATTATACATCATGCTCCCTAACACTAGATTAATCATAGTGTCAACAAACCGAGGAATGAAACTGACTTCTTTCAAGAGTTCTGCTGGCAGATAGTACATAAAATGGCCATCGGGATGCCTCTCTGATCTCTCCTTTCCATTGGCACCATCACCCACATGCTTGAGAAGAGCTATTTCGTTTGTAGTTGGCAACACGCCCTCAGGTAAGTATCTTTTGCCAAGCAGAGCATTTATTACAGATGACTTGCCAGAGTTAAATTCACCCTGAGTCCATCACAAGATAAGGCACTGTTACTTCAGTCAGCAGCTCTTACAGTCTATGGTAAGAATTTTTTTTAAAGTAGCACAAGTTTAGAGACAAAGGTAAGGGCAAGTATCATCCATGTACCATGCATCCCACAACACCAAACTTGCTTAATCTTCTGACCACACACAAGCACAAGACCAAACAATTGCGTCATGGGAGTGAAACCTATGGAGCTTGGTTTGACTTGTGATTGGAGATAGACCTACCTACGCACTTCTATAATCTGTGAACCTACTGTTGCAAAGCTGTGGCAAAAATGATTTCCCTTCCCCAAAGCCCCCTAATCCTTTCCCCAGCTTCTGAATTCCAAAAGTTAATTCCCCGTTTATTATTTTACCCAATCTTTTCCTAAATAATTGAAGTCCTCCAATAGGAAGGCTAGAAAAACCATTGAATTTCAGTTATTTTTTAACTTTTCTCCTTTCAAGCTTAAACAGTGTGCCTTACACTTTGCATGGCCTCCGCCTGCATCTTCTCTCTCACATTGTGCCTCCCATAGTCTGTAAATCCTCTCAAGAAGCTTGATATCTGGTACTGTTCAAATAGTGGAATCTTTGTTTATTGTTTGATTTGATTGACCTTTCATATTTCGTGCCTACCTTAATCAGCCTGATTCCAGTACCCTCCATGCAATGTCAATGCTGCCATACATGTTTCACTCTGTGCCTCCTCCTGTCCCCATCCTTCTCCACACTCTTTACCTAGATCAATTTCTTGCCTACAGCTTCCCCTTTGTCTGGCATCTGAGTCATGCCACAACCCTCACTTTATTTCCATCAATGCTGTTTTATCTTCCCCACACAATCCCCCACCTTCCCCTTCTCTCTCTCTTCAAAACTCCGTCTTACCGTCTTCCTCTTTTCCATCTTCAAATACATTAGCACCAAGGGCCATGCCTTAAAGATGCATTTAACTAGACATTCATTGAATCATTTTCTCAGATTGCATTCAAATACAACTAGAATGAAGCCATTGTAATTATTCAGGATTGAATGGAAACCCTCAACATCAAAATAACCCAAGCAGTAAAATACACTGAAGCTATTTCAAGCTTAATGTGCATTCAAGAAGCAATCAACTTTCTTTATTGGGTTACATGATTATAAGCTTCCCCACTGTCTGACATCTGAGTCATGCCACGACCGTCACTTTATCTCCATCAATGTTGTTATATCTTCCACGACCCCCCCCCCCCACGTAACATGCAGCAGAATTATGCATAATGAAGGATCCTGTCACACAAAGTCTCACACCGCCTTCTTTATCCTGAGTTTCACGAGTCTTTAGCAATCCACTTTATCACTTCAAACTTTAACATATGAGAGAGAGAAAGAAAGAAAGAAAGAAAGTTATATTAATGTCTACGGAAGACCCCAAGGGCCTATATGACCAAAAGTAATACAATGGTACCATGGATAGACTGAGCCATGGAAAACTGAAAGAAAAAGTAAAATGAAAACATCTGACAGTACATGCGATCAGCAGATGATCATGTGTAGAGTGAGATATGTTGTGATGGGCTAATGACGATACCCGCCTCGGCCAGAACAGATCTGATGGTGGAGTGAATGTCAGGCCTCTGTGATGGGAGCGTGACATGTCGGCGGAGAACCTCACGAATCCGTCTCTGTGGTGGAGGGTCCTGCAGCTCTGGGTCGAGGACGTCTGGCTCGCACAATGGATCAAGCTCTCTCACTAAGAACTCCTCTGGGACATGGAGCTAAAGCGTGGGTACGGGTGGTGGGCTCTGATGTCATAGTAGAGGAATTGTTGTGGGCAGTGGATTTCGATGTGGATGTATGTACCACAAAGAAATTTGTGATGGCTCTCTGTGAGGTGTCTTGTCGGAGCCGAGGCTGTCTCTCAGCATGCTGCCTCAACACAACATCCCTGTGTCATTTGAGCTCCATCAAGTACATGCCCAAGCACCTCTGATCCTCAAACTGTATCACCTGTGTGAGTGGTTCGAATCCCCCTCAGAAGAGGCAATGGAATCTCCCCCGTATCTCATAGTAAGCCACATAACTAAGAGAGAGAGAGAGAGAGATTTGTACACCTTATTGGGTCCCAAATTACCCACTGAAGGGCCCCCTCCTATTGCTAGGGGTATTTGCTTTATTATCTTTTAAGACAATGAATGAAGGACTAACTTGGAATTGTAAATAAGCCAAACTCAAGACCTTTGAAAGTCCAAGAGTCGGGCTGAACTGTACACGGCTGTAGAAGCACCAATGATGACTGATCTCAAGCCTATGCACTCTTCCAATGGAATGTAGGAAGGCTGCAAATCTAATGCTGATAGAAGGGGCTAATTGGGACTGTTTCTAGGCTGTGTTATGCACTATGAATGAATGAGAATGCTACCTTTTACTTTCACCAAAGTGGCTGTAGCAAAACAATGAGATGTATGACTGCTGAATTCTGTTGTATGCTGAAAACGCAAGGTGGATGAAGCAAGGTTGCTGGCTGAATGCTAAGATGCTGAGTTTATCTGATGGGAGGCTGCAGGTACAAGCGATGATGCTCCTAGTGTTGTAGGACTGAAATGCTTGCTCCAATTGATGATGAATGATATGATGGAATGCTAGCTATGCTATTTATATGAACTTGGCTGCTGGTCGGCTGGCTGTGAAGCTTGCCAAGTACTACATAATATGCTACACTACTAGAATAATTGGATAATGCTGAAATAAATGTTGTAAAATATGGTAAAAATACTAGATGATACTCCAAGGCTTCTGCAGTGGTCTATGTGGTCTATGTGCATATGGGATGAATGATATGCAATATGCAACCATGTTCTGATGCAAACCCTAAGGCTTCTACTAACTCTATATGCATAAATGATTCTCTCCAAGTGGGTTAAGGGACTTGATTGACTGACTGACTAAGACTGAGGAATGAGCTGCGTAGCTCGTGCCTGACATATCCAGGACTGAAGATTACAATGGGGTCACGGCGTACGACAAATATCAAATCCTTAAGGTTTCTACTGCTATATAGTGTTGCACTGATAATGAGCCATCTTGTCACCATGCACTACAGTGCAGAGTGCATGTGACATTTCCTCTTCCTTAGCTTGGCGGTAGGTTCATGGCTTCCACGTAGTCTGACAATAACTGGGGGTACTCTTGAAAGAACTCTTTGTCCAACCAAACTGCTTTGTGGATATCTCGATCTCAGAACTTCTTATAGAATTGATGGAATCCACAACCGGAACCATGCTTCCAACGATGAAGAAGGATCTACTCACGCTCAATGATCTCTGATTCGGCTACCACGTCTGGCTGCTGATCATCTCAAACATCAAACACTTCTGGTCCAACATATGGTTTTAGCCAAGAAACATGGAAAACATCATGCATTGTCCAACTGTTAGGCAACTTCAATTTCATGGAAACATCACTTAACTTTTTAACTATAGGAAAGAGTCCAAAACTACGGAAAGAAAGCTTGGGTCAGCGTTTGCCTACTTGTTTCAATCTCTGATCCATGATGCGCAAATGGACCCAATCCCCTTCCTTGAAGTGGACATCTCGTCTCTCGATTTATTTGCTTGTCTGCTATAAGCTTCCACTGCTTTGGTCAACCGGCCTTTAACTGACTCAATGATTTCGGAAAATGCTTCCGTCGTTTTGTTAGCCTCAAGAGAACAAACATCCAACTTTCTACTGTAGTAGGCCACGGATCTAGTCCTACTGAAGAATTGCACCTATGGCTACATTGCTAGCATCAGTAATAATGACCTCGAAAGGTTCATCCCAAGATGTTAACTTCAGAACAGGTGCTTCTAAGGCTGCTTTCTCGAGTGCACGGAATGCATCAAGTGCCTTGCATATAACTGTGACTTTTTGTCTACAAGTTTTCACCCCCTTGAGCAAGTCGGTGAGAGATGCTGTAAGGTTGGAAAACTGGTGAACATGCGTATTGTAGGCTTGGCAAAGACCTACGAAAGAAAAAATCTCTTGGGCAGCTAAGGGATGTCCCAATCCAAGATCTCTCGAGCCTTTGAGGGGTGAAATCGAGTCCCAGTGGAACCCATGATATAGCCCAAGTATTAAACCTCTGAAACGTCGAAGATAGACTTTTTGGCATTTATGTAGAACCCATTATCTTGCAAAATTTCCAGACTTTCTCCACATCTTTCTCATGCTGCTCCGCAGTGGCTGAGAATATAAGGATGTCATCAAGAAATATGAAAACACATTACCAATGAAGACTTCAAAAATCTTGGACATCATTTTTTAAAAGGTTGCGGGTGCATTGGTAATCCCAAAGGGCATGACTACGAACTCATAGTGATCACGCTCTGTCTGGAAAGCTGTTTTTGGAATGTTAGCTTCAAAAATACAGACCTAATGGTAACCACTCTTGAGGTCGATCTTAGTGAAAAATTTTGCACCATCTAAACACTCCAAATGTACTTAATCCTTGGCATAGAAAACTTATTCTTAATGGTGAATTTGTTTAATGCCCTGTAATCTACACAAAGGCGTGCAGACTTGTCCTTCTTTTGGAAAAATAGAATGCGTGCAGCAAACGGTGAGGAAGATGGCCGAACGAATCTAGCTCGGAGAAGTTCAAATAACTGCTTTTCTAGCTCGCCCTCTAAATTCTTGGAAAGATGATAGGGAAAGCTGCCAGGAGGTTCTAATCCAGGGACCAAATAGATATGATGGTCCTCAAGACGGGATGGGAGAAGACTGGGCGGGAGATTGTCTCTAAGCATAATGTTGTGGTGTCTAGACAGGAGGTCTACTAACTGTGAGACTAGGGATGAAGATAAGATAGCTGCTATCGAAGAGATAGAGGATATCTCATCACGAACATAAATCAATGCTCCTTTCTCTCCCTTCCAGATAGCTCGTCGGACCTGGAGATGAGAAATCAACGGAATGCCAAGTATGCTTCTATCCCCATGAATCATGACGGGCTCAGAAAACCTTTACAAATAGTAAAAGTATCCTACCCCCAATCGAGAATAGGCTCATACTAACGAAAAACTTGTTGGAATGAGGCCTTTTGAACTACAAAGGAAAATTGTTATGCCTTTTGAGATATGTGGGTGCGAAGACCAGGTGTGAACCCGTCCACATCCAAATGATAAGGCACTAATGTACAGCTCATTTGGTAGCCAAATGGGAAGAGATGGCGTCCTCAGAACTGCCCATGTCAAAGAGGACTACAAACTGGCGGTCCCTGGCTTAGCCATAAGTTCGGGTCAGGCTTTTCTGTGCAGCATCATTCTCACCCTCCTCCTTAGCATCAAATATCATGGATGGCATAGGATAAATAGAAGATAAAAGCTGAACTGCGTTGGTAGTAGTAGGCAGGGCTGGAGGAGTAGGAGATGTTGTGACACCTGTGGAAGAAGGTGGTTTGGAGGCTTGCTCCGTTTGCCATTTCTGGCAATCCTTCTTACCATGCCCAATGGTATGACAGAAAAAATATATATTCTCTGACTGGTACTTTCTTTGCTCCTCTAGAGGAAGATAGCCTCCAGTGACGCCTACTTCAGCCTTTTTCTCAGCAGTTTTCTTAGGTTTGAATTCCTTATTCTTCTTACCCCCTGACTAGAGCTAGAATTGACATCCTTCTTAGCGTCTTTAGAAGACACATTACCTTTCCCCGACTGCAAAGCAAATTGCTGTTGCTGGGGTTTGATACTAGACTGAGATGGCTTAGGCTTGCCTCCGTTCATCTTCTTTTCTTCATTTTGAGCCAGAGTCAAAGCCCAATCATATCTGTTGGGTTCAAAGTTATGAACTGTGAACGCGTGTTAAGATCCAATCCACGAATGAATTCATCCATTTTGGCCTGCTCAAATAACCCTAACTGTTGTGCTAAAGTTATAACCTTACCGGAAAACTGAAGCACGGGTGACCCGTTCTATCTGAGTCCATAGAACTCATCTGCCAGGTTGGTCAAATACTGGAGAGGGAAAAATCTGGTCTTAAGGTCATGGACAAAGGTATCCCAGCGAAAAGCTGTGACACCTGTGATGTGGTCTGTATGAATACTAGACCAATGCTGCCACTAAGTGACCGTCTCACGCGTGCGGTGGGAAGCCACCACGTGGACTTTGTCTTGAGGATCTCAGCTTTGTCGCGTGATTCTTGCTAGTGGCACCTACGGGTGAGGAAATTAAAGAGCGGTGCTGATATTTCATATACAAGGCCTCCTTTTCCCATTGGTATTCAAGTAACATTCCCTCTCGATCGAGATTTCGTTGGTGATTCCGAGCGGCGAGTTCAGCCTAATGCCGGTCTTCTTCAAGCTTGCGTTGGGCTTCCTCATAGTCCCGTCTGTCTGCTTTTCCTTCCCGCCATCTCGCTTGATCCTCAAAATAACCCCAGTAAAATGCACTGAAGCTAATGCAAGCTTAATGTGCATTCAAGAAGCAATCAACCTTTTTTATTGGGACACATGATTATAAGCTAAAAATGACAGCCACTGGAACATGTCAATCATCCCCAAGAAGCAACCTGTTTTGATGAGCTACATACAGACATGTTTCCACTAATGAAAGCATTTAATGATTATGGCACATGGTTAAGCAAGAATTAAGTTCCCTAGAGGCATCCAAATTGATTAAAAGAAACATTTTGCATTGCTTAACTTCTAAGGCTATTGATAATTAAAACACCCCGAAACAACCTATTGCTCATAACATGTCCAACAAAACCAGTAGAACCACAATACATACCACAACCATCAGCAAAAATGGCTCGTCCAGTTGAGCAACTGCATCGATCAGCAGTGAAACCTCCTCCATCTGTAGGTAAAAACCAGAACATCTCTCCTATTAGATGTATGTGCATGATCAATGTCAAAAATTATACCAAAAACTTTGATTCCTTCTGCTTGCAGATAGTGATGCTGTTGTGTTGTGATTGCAAGAAGTCCTTTCCTTCAAACTTTTGCTATTTATTTGTGCTTTATGCAATAAAAGATCAATCATCTCCTCAAGGTATCAATGGATGTGTTCTGTCCATTTACTTCAGACTGTTACTATTTATTTGTGCTTTATGCATTAAAAGGTCAATCATCTCCTCAAGATATCAATGGATATGTGATCTGTCCATTTACTTCCTTTATTCTTGACATGCCATTGCAAGGAGTTCAACCGCATGTAAGGTCTCCACTTGATGAAACTATGATTGCTTGCATTATCAACCACGATATGCACATGATATGTTCCCTACTTTACTCTTCAACTAAGAGTCTACTTCCTTTGCTCTTAAAAGAGCATCCTAGGATAGTTAGGATACAATGTAAGGGCTTCCATTGAAGCTTGTTCCAATCTATTGTATGACTCTATTAGAAACCAATTCTCCCTCTAATTCCGGTCGGGTTGAGCACAATCTCGTAAACAAGGTGATTTGGCACAACACAAAACAAGATAGCAATGCTGAAAATTGAAATGACACTTCAATAGGGTTGCAAAGGACCAATCCCCCTTGTAATATGATTTGTATTATCAAGGAATTTTACATACAAGCTCCATGGGCAATGCTTGCCAAATTTACAACAACATTCGTGCAGATGAAATCAATTTCAAACATGTTAGGAGTTGAATCCACAGCTTCCATCACGAAGGACCTCACTCCCCAATCCCTAGTATCTTGCCACAAGCAGCTATGCTCCATTGGCATCCATACACATTCAAGTGTGTGCCAGGTCGAGACATAGGAAACCTTAAATGGCCAAGAATGTGGATGTAGATTAGGTTTAGAGAACACAAGAATCCCTTATCCGAGATTCAATTGCCATTCACATTGTAATGCGGTTTTTGACCCACTCTAGTTCGTACGTCCCCTTTATGCAAAGTAGCCATGTATGAGCAGTCAGGCACCCGGTATCCTGGTTTGGACCCGACATCTTGGTTTGGACACCGAATGAGATCATGTGTAACCAGGGATGGTAGTGGCAGCCAGCAACGTAGGTGTCTTATGAGAAATATTAGTGATATGAGCTAGCCATATGGATCGGCTCCTCAATTCCCAACGGATTCATATAAAGGCCTAGTAATCCCTCACTCATTCTACAAGTCATTCATATAGAGGCACTGTAATCCCTCGTTCATTCTACAGGTCATTCAAATATCACATCTTGTTGAAGCAAGTATCCAACCCTAGTTTTTCCCCTTAAGAATGTTGTCACATGCACACCCGTACCATGCCATAAAACTCAGCATATTACCTGGTTTAGACAGCATTTAGGGCATTAGCAAGCATATTACAGGGTCTTATGAGCAGCCGGCAGCAATATGGGCATAGTCGACAGCATGAACAGCATCAAGGGCCCCTCCTGTGAACAAGCGCCAGCATTCAATGCTGTTTTTCCTCAATAATGGATATATAAACAGGCCGACAACCTTTCTGTTGGTTGACCTACTCGGCATATATAAGCATTAGACATCATTTGCACACATCATCTAGTCCCTCTTTTGGGCTTAGGTCAAGCCAAAGGCCTCATGAAGTTGTAAAGTCATACATCTTTTTGTAGCATAGTAATATATTGAATACCAACAGCCATCTCTCACTCTCTCTCTCTCTCTCTCTCTCTCTCTCTCTTCTCTGTCTAATCATTTCCTTAAGCATCCACAGGTGTTCCATAATCAGGCATAGGGTTGGATCACAGAAGAAGGCTTCCGCGCATGCAACATTGGTATTAGAGCATTCACGCTAAGCCACTAAGCATAGTCCCAAGAAGGTGCATAGATCCATTACAAGAATGCAACCAAGGTAGCAGATGGAGTGGTCTGCAAATAGGCGAAGCTAGAGGAAGGCATTCTTTGGGAGTATGTACTCAGAACCAATACATCACTCTCTTAGATCACTTCCAAAGGCCTAGCAACAGGCATGATCAGTTCCAGCAAGTGACCCGCCACTGTGTTAAGGGAAAGGAATAGCGGGAATGGGGACAGCACTGGAATAGATGCTGGTGTTCAATCAGAGTGTCAAAATGTAGCAATCGAAACAGTAAGTCAAGTTAGTAATCCAAGGAGGAAGGAAGGATGACAAATTGTCCTCCGAGTCAACAAGTTTAGCAGGAGGGGATGTCACGTGCACACCTGTGCCATGGCACAAAACTCAGCATATTCAGTATATTCCTTGGTTCAGACAGCATTTAGGGCATTAGCAAGCATATTACAAGGTCTTATGAGCAGTCGGCAGCAATATGGGCACGGTTGACAGCGTGAACAGCATCAAGGGCCCCTTCTGTGAACAACCGCCAGCATTTAATGCTGTTTTTCCTCAATCATGGATATATAACAGGCGGATAGCCTTTCTGTTGGCTGACCTCCTCCCCCTAGGCATATATAAGCATTAGACATCATTTGCACACATCATCTAGTCCCTCTTTTGGGCTTAGATCAAGCCAAAGGCCTCATGAAGTTGTAGAGTCGTACATCTTTTTGTAACATAGTAATATATTGAATACCAACAGCCATCTCTCTCTCTCTCTCTCTCTCTCTCTCTCTCTCTCTCTCTCTCTAATCATTTCCTTAAGCATCTACAAGAATTCCATAATCAGGCTTGGGGTTGGATCATGGAAGAAGGCTTCCGCGCATGTAACAAATGCATTGCCGAAGGATGGCGCCATCATTTGTAGTCGACTCAAAGGCAAACAGAATTGTTTTCTTATCATCTACTGAATAAGCAATGCTTCAATTTACGTTTGATCCTCATAGTGTGAATTTGAATTGTGTTACATCACATGGTGTGTTTTCTTACATGACATTAGAGGTTTCTCTTTGAAGGAATGGCTAATCTCAATCCATATGCAGATGCTCTTGCAGAGTCATGTTTCTATCCAGTAAAGGGAAGACCTAACAAATCAAAGTATGAACCTATTGCCTCCTAACACTCAGAATTAACCTTGAGCCAACCGCAATACCGTACTCTAAATATGGGCATGGACAGAAATCTCCATCATCACATATCCAGCCTATTGGCCCTTGGCATAGACATAAGTCCCCTGCCATGAGGTGCCAATTCACATGACCCTTGGCGTAGACATAAGTCCCTTGCCATAAGGCATCATGTGCACTATGGAACTCGTCCATAGGTCCAAAGCTCGTTCACAGGTTGAAAGCGTAGAGAGTTCCCAAATGGTGACATCCTCCCCGGCTTCTAAATAGTTGACCGCAATCGGAAAGCTTCCAAGTATGCTACTAGGAGCTGTGGATACTCCTGAAAGTATACTTCTTTCATCCACTTTACATCCATAGGTGAATAGTTCTATAACTTCACAAGGTAGCGTCTCTGAAGTTTGCCACCAGCAAGCTTACGCTCCTTATGAAACGCAATTTACTCAAGTTGTAACACCTCTTAGAGCTCATCGACTTCCAGTGGATCTTCCATAATAGGCTCTGTAGACTCAGGTCCCACGTACTTGCGCAAGAGGATTACATGGAATGCATTGTGAATTTTCCAATAATTTGGAAAGCTAATCAAAAAGCCACTTCATTGATCTGCTCAATGACTTTGAATGGTCCATAGTACCTAGTGGAGAGCTTAGGACACATCCCCTCTTTTCTAGGCCTCTTTCTAAGTCTGGCTTTCTCGAATTTTAGCAATACCCAATCATTTTCTTTGATATCCAATTGCCTTCTATGCTTATTTACATTCTTTTTATGCTTCTCTTGGGAATGCTCAATGGCTGTCCACACCTGTGCAAAGGTAATATCAAGGTCTTCGACAAATTCATTGGTGGCAAAAGTTTCATCCTTTGTGCAAAGGATGGGTGGCAATACCACTTTGCCATACATGATCTCAAATGGAGCCTTTTTTATAGAAGCATGCACTGTGTTGTATGAAAATTCCACAAGAGGCAAATACTTCTCCCAAAAAAAATTTGATCAACCATATAGCATTTAAGCAAATCCAACACGCCTGAATTTGCAGCTTCACTTTGTCCATCTGTTTAAGGAAAATAGCTGATGAAAAATTCACCAAAAAGAGCTCTCCAAAAGAGACTCAATGTCATGGGATCTATGGTCCCCACAATTGACTTGGGCATATCATGATGCTTAAACACCTATGACATAAACATTCTGACCGTATGCTTAGCTTTTATGGTCTTTCTAACAAGCAAGAAGTGTGTTTGCTTACTAAACCTCTCCACAATAGATTGCATCATTGCGATTATGTGTACAAGGCAAATCCATGATAAAATCCGTAACAATGCTTTCCCATGGCTGGTTCGAAATTGGCAAAAACTGAAGCGAATCGGAGCCTTTTGACTCGTGATACATACTTCTTTTCTTTTGTAATACGTTATATTACTAGTGGGAAACCTCCAAGTGGAGGAGAAAACCCACAATCGAAATAAAACATGAGGTAAGTTACAAGCCCAACTATCCAATTTTGAGACAGCTAAAATTCAAAAGCAATCAAAGAACACTTGTTGCTGGTGCAAGGGAAGATCTCCAAGGTCAAAAGAATCCCGAAGAGAGAAAAGGAGAGATCTCCTGAAAAAAGCAAAACAGGGAATATCTTGTGTGGCAAAGATCAACTAATTTCTTGCATGATAAATGGACAATAGGACCCAAAACCTAGTATATGGACATTGCAATGAAAGTATTAAATTCTGGCAAAGTGAGGGAAATGTTGCCAAATAACCAAAAAAAAATTGCCAAAAGATCTGGCCATAAATCTCACACGAAGGTGTCTTGACAATCTCTCTAGAAGAGCACAGGAATAGGAGCAAGACCATAGAAGATGACAGACTTGTCTCTTATAGATGTGAACACCTTCTACAAGATGCAGGAGCAATACGTCTTTCAGCCAGAAAATTACCAACCAGTTAAGCACCAATGACAGCATCTCCAGAAGAAGACTTTCTGTTTGAGGGGTAATTTACTCTTATGGGTCTGAGGCTCTCTCCCTCCTATCCCGAGCACCCACTCACACCAAAGGGTGTGTTAGAGGGATGAGAGAGGCCAAGGGTCTTTTTTTACCCTTTATGCTCTAAGGATTGGGAACCTTATGCTAGGATTTATGGGATATTTAATGCACATGTGGTAGCTGGAAGGACAACCTTCCAACACATTAGGTTCAAGTTTGGCTTGGACTTCCTCAACCACGCATTGGGCTTCTTTAATCCAGTGTTTATCTTTGATTGCATTTGAATATCCAGCCAAGCGTTTATGTTGTCAATCTGCATTCTATAGGAGCTTTTCCATCGTCAACAGCTCACTTATGTTGCACTTCTTCACTCTCAACACTCTAATAAGATGATGATGAATCTTGTCTGTATTCAGAGCCACTCTATATATAATAACTCTCGAAAGAGACACCCTCCACCAACCAGAAGGCTTGTTAATGTGCCGTAGTGTATTTCCATGAGCCTCTATCCAAGGTAGAGGAAGAAGCAATTTGTACACACTAGCTGTAGTCAGATTGTGAAAGGGCACCACACAACAGCCTACACCAATATCCAATCTTTCAAGCTATGACTCAATTCTAGAGGTACAGGCTGAAAATCATGCCATAAAGAAGTATGGTTCGCCATATCGATCTGTGATGTAGACCTAGATCGTAAAGTGTCATAGCTTGTGAAAAAAGAAAGTACATAGTCCCTATCATTCACCACATCTTCAACATATCTGACTGCTTTGGTAGAAAATAAGCCTATCTCGACTGTAAAAGAGCCAGAGGTTGCTAAAATGCACAACTCCAATGAATGCTCTCTTTGCGAAGGGAGTTTCCTTGATCAAGCAGTCTACCAGACCATTTCATTTGAGCCATCAGAGTCTGCCAGTCTTGAATCAATTTTGCGGAAAATGGGCATCTAGGAATGCGCCCATCTAAGCATCCAAATATAACCTCAACATGAGTAATCATCCAACGCCCAAAGGTTGGAGTTTTCATTGCTACAACAAGACTTGATAACATTAAACTCCGAGGTTGTTTTCGCTCCAAGAAACTCAAAAGAAGAGAAGCTTTCCTAGCAATAGCATGAAAGTGTAAATTCAGTATATTGAGGCCACAATGCATTCTTGGAGTACAGACCAAATGCTTTTTGAGTAGCCTAATGGGTTTTCTAACCACCTTGGTATGCCACAAACATGCTAATGCTATAAACATGAAACTATCCAAATCTACTGAAGACCACAGAACAAGAGCCAAAAAAAATTGAATATACGCCATTAAAACGGTTTGCATTTTCAAACTAATATGCAACGGCCAGGTAGATAATTTCCAATATTGAAGTTTGAAATTCAGCTTGTCCAACACTCACTGTTGTTCTCGCTTCCGAGAGACATTCTTGCCAAGAGAATACCCAAAATGTTTGACTATCTGTTCTGGTGAGATTATCTGCCCCCATGAAAGAATAGAGTGCCAATCACAATGCTTAAGCGGTAGAAGCTTGGAAATTAATTTTTCAAACCTGCTACGAGACCATAAAGATCGAGAGCATCCATGAATATTTTAACATCATCTTGAGTATTCCTTGGAAAGAAAAATGAGTCATCTGCATAAGCTTGGCTAACAAAGTGATTTACATCCGAAATCTATATGCCATGTAGCATGTTCTCTACAAGCAGTTTGTCCATTAATAAGAGCATGAGATGAGTGGCTATTGCATAGAGCAATGCACTGAGGGGGCAACCTTGTCGCACTGATTTGCCTAGAGACCAAGTATCCAAAAGACCCTCGTGTAATATACATCGACAAGTGCCTCCTTCATAAAGCCAATAAATAATATTCTCATCTTAGGCCCAAACCCCATATTTTCAAATGCTTTTTCTATCTACATTATGAGTACATCCTACCGAGTATATTTCACATATTCAATACCAATGTAAGCATTGGCGAAGTAATCATTGCAAAGTGAAATATGAAACTCCTGTAGTATGAACATAGACCAAGGAATCTATGTATCTCATGGATAGATTTGAGTTCCGGCCAATCCTTAATGGCTTGGATCTTTGTAGATCTTTGCAGGATCATTCATGTGCCATCTTTAGACACTATGTGACCAAGATAGTGAATCTCTGAAAGAAAGAATTCACTCGTGTTTCCTCAACTCTTTAAAGACCACTCTCAAGTGCATGTTGTGTTCTTCCTCATTTTTCGAAAACACCAAAATGTCATCAAAGAAGTGTTGGTCATGTCCACTGCCAGCTAGTTCAAGTGTGAACCCAGCTTACTCACGGGCACTTTTTCCCTGTGACTGGACATAGGTTTTTTCCCGTGTGAACACACTTATGTGTGTTGGGCACTTAGCCCTAGGCTTTTTAGTACTCACTTGTACTTTCATTTCTCATATCCTTAGTGAGTACATCTTTTCTAGCACTCTCACGTTTCTCTGTGCTTGAGGTTGTGTGTGTGTGTGTGTGTGTGTGCAGGCTAGCTACTCTCCTACCCAACATTGGTATCAAAGCCTAGTTAGGGTTAGGTTACACCCTGCTGCCCCCAACATTAGGGTTAGGGTTTGCCCCCTGCAGCCCTTCAGCCTTGAGCTTCAGCCTATTGCATACTTTAGACACGCCACACTATCTCTCTAGTTGGATCTGCCTGTACTCTCTGTGCTAAGTACCGTTGCTATCCGCCGCCGCTCAAATCTGTGTCGCCCAACAAATCTATGTTCGCAACTGTCGCCGCCTGCATCGTACGCCGCCCGTCGCCTGCCCGCCAGCGCCTATACGGTGCTAATCCACTTCAGATCTGGCGCCGCCCCGGTACCGCCGCCTCAGATCTGCACGCCCCTGCCTCAGATCTACCTGCCTATTGCACATGCTGCCCAGCTCTGCAACTCCAAGATTTCAGGTTTGTGGGATTTGCAAATTTTTGACCTGTTAAAATCTCAGATCTGCCTATTGAAATTTGGGGCTTTTCACCATTGAGCTTGCAATTGCAACATTGGCACACATTGGCATTGATTTTAGCAGATTTGGTGCATAAATGCACTAGAAATTTGGGGATTTTGCAGAAATTGGCACTATTTGCAGGCAATTGACGATTAGTGAGGACAAGAAGAAAAGAAAGTTTGAGTCAGGGCTGAAACGAATCATTCATAAGAGCCTTGCAGTGTATCCCCACAACACCTTAGAGGAGCTTATATACTTGGCCACTATTTCTGAGTTGCATGGCGAGGGAGCGTCAAAAAGACAAGAATTCAGCTCATACAAGGGAAAATTCAGAGCTAGAAATGAGCAAAAAAAGGGTGGACAGCCACCTAAGTTTATGCCTAATGAGTCCAAGGATGCAAAAGGGGGCTCAAAAAAGAAGCCGGGGGGTAAAAAGGATGATCCTAAGCTGTCCAGACAGCATATTCTTGATTGCATGAGAGAGGGAAAGTGCTTCACATGTGGGAGCAAAGATCACATAAAGCTCAATGCCCCCAAAATCTCAAAAAGAATAATGTGCAGGATGCCAAACCGAGTGTGAATGTTATACCCGATGTTCAGGGTAACACTGCACATGAACCAAAGAGCAGAATCTTATGCAAAGCTTGGGGGAAGTTAAAGGACCAAACAGCTTTATTCCTTTTTGATAATGCCTCAACAGATAACTTCATATCCATACAGATGGCTACTCCTCTTGGGTTAAAGCTCGAGGAATTGGGCATGGACTTTCATGCAGATGCTGCCTTTGAGGGCAAGGAAGTTAAGGTCACTCCCATCATTGGGAAGCTTCGTATACAGATACAGGGATATTTGGATCATGAAGACTTCCTCGTGGCACCACTTACGGGATGTGATGTGATACTTGGGATGCCTTGGAAGTTGGCATTATCATTTGAATTCCAAGATTTTGCACAAAGAAAAGAAAGTTATGTTTACTCATAGGGGTAGGGAAGTTTGTATTGATGTGGGTCCTACCAGGAGTACCATACCCGTTGTAAGCCATATATCTATTTCAAAGGCAATAAAGAAATCAGTTTGTTCTTACTTGGTCTTTGTACGTGATAATGTTGAGCATGATGCTGTAACTCCCGTAGATCAAGACAAGATTGATTTCTTAAGTCAATATGCTGATTGTTTTGCTGATTCACTACCAGGGTTACCCCCAGAGAGGCCAGAGGATCGTTGAATTGACATAATCCCTAGGAGCTCTCCTCCTAACCAACCTCCTTATAGGGTGAGTTATGCCTAACAGGGGAAAATCATGATTCAAGTAAATGATTTGCTTGAGAAGGGGTTGATAAGGCCAAATTCTTTGCCTTATTGTTCTCCAATTTTACTTGTGCAGAAAAAGGATGGAACATACAGAATGTGTGTTGATTATAGGGCCCTTAACAAGATTACTATCAAGAACAGGTTTTCGATTCCTCGAATCGATGATATTCTTGATAAACTTGAGGGAGCTGCTTGTTTCAGTCGCATTGATCTTAAGAGTGGCTACCATCATATTCGAGTGGCTACCATCATATTCGAGTGGGACCTCAAGATGTGCACAAAACGGCTTTTCGAACATCATTTGGATTATATGAGTATTTGATTGTGCCATTTGGACTCACGAATGCTCCCGCCACTTTCAATAGAATGATGGAAAAAATTGTTAGACCTCACCACAAGTTCACAGGAACTTTCTTTGATGATATTATCATTTTTTCAAAGAGTGAGGCTGAATATAAAGAGCATCTTGCCATTGTTTTTGAAGAGTTAAGGAAACATAAACTTTTCATCAATGGGAAGAAGAGTGACTTCTTCTTGTCAAAAATTCACTATTTAGGGCATATTGTCTCCAAAGATGGAGTACTCATGGATCCCGCAAAGATTCAAGCCATCAAGGATTGACCAGAACTGCAGAATGTGAATCAAGTTAGGAGCTTTATTGGTTTATGCTCTTATTACCGCTGATTTATTCGACACTTTGCTTTCTTAGCTTCGTCGTTACATGATCTAACGAAGAAGAAAGTAACATTCTGTTGATCGGATCCCGAAAAGACAGCTTTTCAAAAGTTGAAGGATGCCATCATATCAAGGCCTGTTCTTATTATTCCAGATTTCCATAGACCTTTTGTGGTCGAGTGTGATGCATGTGGAGATTGTTTGGGGGCTATTTTGAACCAAAAGGGACATGCAGTGGCTTTTGAAAGCCGCCACTTGCAACATGCGGAATTGTATTTGCAGGTTTATGAGAAAGAGTTGTTAGCCGTTATTCATGCTCTTCAAACATGGAATCATTATCTTTTGGGGACTGAATTTATGGTAAAAACAGATCACCAGAGTTTACGGCACTTTCTTACACAGCCTAAACTCTCGGAAAAGCATCTAAGGTGGGCAAACTTCTTGTCCATGTTTCATTTTCAGATTTCGCATACCCCAGGAAAGAAGAATTTGGTGGCAGATGCTTTGTCATGCAGGCCTCAAATGCATGCCGTAACTACCGCCTATCGTCAGGACTTATCAGGGATGCGAGATATGTATGCTTTGGACACAGATTTTCAGCTTATTTGGGCTGATTTGAATAATGGTACTGCTGTCTCATCTTATTCGATTAGAGATGGGTTTCTAATGATGCAGAATCGTATTTGTGTAGTGCGTGAATTACGCCAAAAGGTTATGGAAGACTGTCATGCTCCGCCATATGCTTGTCATCGAGGTCCACCATATGCTGGTTATTGTGGTATTCTGGCTACTACACAGGCTTTGGAAAGATATTTCTTTTGGCCAGCTCTACGCAAGGATATTGAAGCTTATGTGCGAGAGTGCATAGTGTGTCAGAAAGTCAAGTTTGGCAGACACAAGACACCTGGTTTGCTTCAGCCCTTACCCATTCCACAGGAACCATGGGAAAGCATTGCTATGGATTTCATTATGGATTTGCCGAAATCGGCACATGAAAATGATGCTATATGGACTATTATAGATTGTTTTAGAAAGCAAGCACGCTTTATTCCTGTGAGGAAAACAATCAAGCCAGAGCACATGGCAAAGTTATTCTTAGCTCAAATTTTCAAACATCATGGCATGCCCGAGTCTATTGTGGGGGATAGAGATCCTCGGACTACCAGTTTATTTTGGCAGGCATTGTTTAATATGGGCACAAAGCTGAGTTTTTCATCATCTTATCATCCTCAAATGGATGGTCAGAGTGAAATTGCAAATTCAGCTATGCTTGATTTGCTCAAGTGTTATGTATAGGACTAGCTATCCTGGAGATCTTTTGTATTTATGTTCTCGGAAGGTTTCAGAAGGATCATGAGCCCTAGACATTTTATTGAATACAACTGAGCAGATGGGTGTTTCTTCCGATCTAGCTGCACTCATGTGTGTGCATGACTTTGATTTTATCTTTGGATGACTTGTTTTGTTTGCCTGGACAATGCCTGAGATTTCTGCATGCGTTGTCCATGGGGCCGGAAATGCCTGGGCACCCTGTGGACGTGTATGTGCACACCTGTTTGGGACTGACATGTGGTCATGTGTTTTGCAGGTGGTAAGTATCCCCCAAAAACTCAATTTACAGCTTTATGAGTTCACATATGCTAATAATTATTGGTGCAGGTTCACACTCACTTATAAGTGACCGGACAACTTATAAGTGACTACACATCGAGCAGGACTTATTTAATACACGTGGCGGCCAAAAGCTGGGCACTGGACAATATTTGAACCTCCTTCAAGTACGTGCCCCCTTCAGGACCTAAAAAGCGAGTGACAGATGCTAATGGTTTTGCCCTAGGAGGTGCACTTATGCAGGAAGGTCATGCAGTAGCCTATGAATCTAAAAAACTTAGAATGCATGAGAGAAATTATGATGTCCATGACTTGGAGTTTCTCTCAGTAGTTTATGCTCTAAAGTTGTGGAGACATTATCTCTTGGGATAGAGATTCACCCTGATGAGACAGATCATCAAAGTTTGAAGTGGATCTTCACCCAAAGGGATCTCAACATGTGTCAAAGAAGGTGGATGCAGACCCTATAGGAATTTGATTTTGACATTAAGTACCGGCCACGGAAAGAAAATGTGGTAGAAGATGCACTCAGTAGAAAAGCCTCCTTGCTTACAACAATAACATTGGTGTCAAGCTAAAATTGACGAAGGAGCTCTAATCTTGAGTAAGACTCCACTTTTATGTGAGGCGCCTGCTTTTCCTAGTGCATGGGAGCTGGTCGACTGCTTCTACAGGCTGTTTACAGACTTCTACCACGACAAAAACCTAACAGATGGTGCATGGGAGGTGCTGGCTGACCCCTTCTACATGTTCTCCATTGCTGGCCGGCTGATTTACAGCTTGAACAAAGGCTGGACAGATCATAAAAACAGAGAGGAAGAGCTGGGCGAGTGCATCTGGAGAGTTTTCCTTCGGACCGGGGGCTTGCAGGCTTGTGTACTGCTGCTGGTTGCATCTTTCTGTGGCTACTGGGGGCTGATCGACTGATGTAAACAGCCATTGAAGGCTGGTCGACTTGCTCTATGCGCCAAACACGAAGAAGACGATGATGTTGAGTTGTCCTGGGCTGATGTGGGAGTGCTATGGGCTGTCCATAGTTGTCCTGCATGTGCTTGATGCCAGGAATGCTCACTTGTGCTGAGAATTGTTAGTAAATTCAGTTTATGTTATGTTTTCTTGTTTTCATATTGTATTGGTAGAAACAGGTGCAGCCAGTGGTGAACCCTGAGCACCCGCAAAGTTGTATTGGAAGCAGATTCCTTTTTGGGAATCTAACCATAAAGGGGGAGGGGGGGGGGGTCAGCCCATCTTCTGGCCCCTAGTGTGGTGTACTGTGCAGATTTGTCATCTGGTTTTATCTGGCATGCTTATGTGTATTTTCAGATTTCATGATTGATAAGATTTTTCGTGTACAGTTGCCCTTCTGTTTACAGAAATGATGCTACATTGGCCAGTTTTAGCCTAGCCATTGTACTATCTATTATGGATTAGCATCAAGTGTTAGCATATATCATCTCCTATTGGTGGCTTTTCTGGTGTTTATGGGGGGCATTTCCAGAACGGTAACCAGGCTTTCATTGGACAGAGAGGAGGGCAGCCTAACAAAGGCAATGGTGGGGCACCTCCTTCGAAGGATTCTAAGGACTCCAAGGATGCAAAGCCAAGGGGATCTTCAACTTCTAATTCTTCTGGCAACTAGAAGGTTTGTGATTATTGCTCCAAACAAGGGCACTTGTGGCGACAATGCCGGTGGATTTAGCGGTGCCACACAGCATATGACTTATCGCAAGGATTGGCTTGAAGAACTGTAGCGATGCCACGGCAAAGTTGCCATTGGAGATAACTCTATTGTCCCCATTCTTGGCAAAGGGACAATGCCTCTCATTTCGAATGGCAAAGGAAGGAAGTACACCTCGAGAGTGCTATATGTGCCAGCTTTAGGATTTCATCTCCTTTCTGCACATGAGATTTTCAAATTGGGCACTAAGGTGGAATTTTTGTAGGACTCGGTGATCATTCGGGACCCTCTCAGTGACAAGATCCTTTGGCAAGGCATCGAGGACCATGGCCTCTAAAAACTCACGGCTCTTTACTCTCACATAGGTACCCGCACAGGGGATCTCTGGCATGCTAGATTTGGACATCTTCATTTGGAGGCCTTGCGGAAGGCTTTTCGGGAGCAGCTCGTGGATGGATTTACTAGATGTTGGCACACGTGAGGGCCCTTATCACTCATCTTAAAGGAAAACATGGGGAGGCCTTTCCAAAGAAAGCTACACGACGAGCTACGGCAGCTCTGGAATTGGTTCATGTGGATTTGTGCGGCCCGATGCACATTCTGTCTCTTGGTTCTACCAGTTATGTTTTTCTCTTGGTTGATGATTTTAGCTGGTATACCTAGGCCTATTTTCTCAAGTCCAAAGATGAAACTTTCGACAAATTCCAAACATGGAGAACCTTGGCGAAGAAGCAGTCAGGACACTCTGCCTTGACATTACAAGCCAACAAAGAAGGCGAGTTTACTTCTCGTCAATTTAACAGTCGGCCAGCTCATGTAGGAGTGTATATACATGCTACCCTCCTCATTTTATGATCATTCCTTGATCGTTCTTGTTGATCAGTCCTCTGCCTACGGAGTCCACTCCTCACCTATGGGTTGGTTATATCCACTCTTTTCTTGAGATTAGTGCATTAGCGATTTGTTGTTTTCTCTCATCTCTCTTGGAGCTTCAACGTTTTTGTCATTCATCTACATTTTTCCAATGCCCTCTGACATCAAGGACTCCTAGAATAATATGCGTCTGTTTTGTTGAAGTTGAACTATGCGAGACATGATGGTCTTGGATCTTTGGATTATTCACGAAATTTACTCCACTTATAGTTGAGGACAATTGTTTCAAAGAGAGGGGTGATGTCACCTTTTCTAAAGTTTATGGAATTTAAAGGCATTAATCAATATTTTACACACTTATCAAGGTTATGGAATTTTTATTAGTGTAAGCACCTGAGCAATGATGGCCAGGTGTGGACTAGTTGGTCTAGTCCAGTTGTAGAATCTCTGGTGAAGATATGTCGGTGCTAGCTACCAAACCCGCCAGTGATGTAAATGTTAATGTCACGTGAGTGTCAACTCATGTTGAGCTTGACATCTCAACACTCCCCCTCAAGCTCAACTCAAAGCAAGTTTGGCAACATATAAATACACATGCTTGGTGACTCTCATGCACACATTAGAAGGTGCCTACTTTCTCTCTCACTCCCATCGCTTGGAACTATACGACCAAGGCTGTACGGACGTCGACATAGCTCCAATGTCATCACTGTATAGATTGTTGTAGGACAGTGTACACATATGGTGGACATATTGCCAGAAAACTAGCAAAAACTTGAAATTGCTGCCAAAAACACTAATTTTTGGCATAGACCTTAAAAACAGAAAAAACCCTAGTTTGGGACAGTTTCTTCTCGCGTGAAAGGGTGTTCTACACGAGAGATTTGCAAATTTGGTTGCCAATGAAACCCTAAAAGTGTTTCTAAACGAAAGAGGCTTTTCCGGGTTGTTGCACACTTGTGTGTGTGAAGTCTTCATGTGAAGACATCTTGAAGACTCCACTTCCGACGAGGATTGTTTTTTGGTTTCCAAGGAGGTTCTTGTGCAGCAAAAAATTGACAAGCTAGGCGATTGAGAATCACGGAGGCTTGCTTGTTTGGTTGTATTCATTGCTACTTGGATGGGTTAGTTGCAGACAAGTGGTGAACCCCAGGCACCCATGATCTTGTATTCGGAGCAGATTCCTTTTGGAATAAAATCCTTAAAAGGTAGCCAATGAGGTGATAGCCCATGTGGTGAAGGTGTTTGTCTAGGACCAAGAGATCCTAGGTTCAAAACCCCACAAGGTACTTCCTCGGTGGCATCACGTAAAAGTGGATAAAACGCGCCCCCACACCCCCCTCCCCCCCCCCCCCCCCCCCCCGCTTCTACCTTTTAAAGATTTTTTTTTTCTGACCAGCCTTAGGCCCTACATCCTCCTGTAGTTACAGTTTTTCACCACTTTCCAATGTTGTCACGTTTTCTCTACAGTTGATGCTAGCATTAAATAGCTTCAGGCCTGATGGGACTGTGCTTGTGCGTACAGTGTGAACTACCGAAGGTGATTGCATTTTGGGCCATGTGTTGCTCACATAGAATCTCATGCAGTAATACAGAAAAATTTGCCTTGTTCCAAACCTTTCAAGCATAGAAGGCTGTCAACATTAGCTTGAAATTCAGCATTAGCAGCTTACAAGACCTTCCGTAGCTCATACAACTGCTAGATGGAACTATCAAAGAGAAGACAGCAGAAAGTTGCACTTGTAAGTTTAGTACTAGGAGCTTTTTCTACCCACCACAGCTTCAGTCCCTAGCTCTTACAAATACTAGATGGGAGTCGTCTTTTAAATTGCTCTGTGACACAAAGAAAAGAGATCTAGGTACATTTGATGTTAAAAACAATGGCAATTTTAAAAAGAGTTATCCACCCTTGGAAGCCATGGAAACATAATAGTACAGGTATCAGTACAGTTTAATCTGAAACATGTAGTCGGATCCTTGCATGGCTTCAGACCATGCCTAGCCCCACATCATAGAGAGAGCGAGACTTGTCGTAGTCACATGGGATAAATCCATCTGTGCGGTGCATACTATGTACTCTAAAGAGAAGATTAATAGCTTCAAAATCTTGTGTATGTAAGGGGGGTGAAGTCTACCTCAGGAGATGCTTCTTGTACAAGCTTGATCAACGATGTCAGTAAACTTCGTTCTTCATCCAGTATTGTTCTGACTTGAAGATCTAAGGACAATGTTTTCGGGGTGGCTGTGTCTTTAGCTGTTCTAGTGTTAGGGAGATTCCGCACCTCACTCAGCAGAGAAGATCTTGCAGCACCAGCAGACCTAGGTTGAAAACTGTTGCTCATGGCAGTGAGTAGAGTCGAAGCCAAAACCCCTATGTCATCAGCAGCTAGACTTTTCAAGTCAATGCCGTTATATATAAGTCCACTAGCCCCTGCCTCCAATGAGGGAAAAGCTGTCCTCTCAGCTTTAAGAGTTGATGGAAGACTTCCAACCGATTCTTGTGAAAAGATTGGAATGCTGACTCCTTCACAAACACTACTAATGACAATTTTGGTGTCTCCTTCATCTGGGGCTTGAAGAATCAAAAGATCAGCTCCCTCACTGGCAGTTGCAAGCAGAGCTGATTGAACTGAGCTCACACTTCTTGCTACTAGAGGCAGCACGGGATTCTCTGGGCTGACATTCTGCATCATGCTTCGAGCAACAACAGCAGGTAAACCTACAGATGTCAAAACATTGTAAATAAAACTATATATACTCACCAAACAATAGGGTCAATCATCTCTGCAACTGCAAAAGGAAAGATTCTTGTATGACTATAGATACAGGAGGTTTCAAGTTTAATCGGACTCTACCTTCATCTGATAGAAGTACACCACTGGCTCCAGCTGCTGCCGCAATGTCCACTCGCTCTGCTACCAAAAGCTCTGCTCTGCCGCGAAGTATGGCCTTGAGGAGACATGCAGCTTCATACAGGCGGGCTCCACCACTGCCTTCGTCCCCACCTGCCCCTCCTCTTGTTTCTAGAACGACCATTGTGAATCCACCTGCAACTGCAGAATCCACCATGTCCAAGAAATCCTTTGCTCCTGGGCCAAGAACATCCCCAACTCTTACTATCATGGCAAGGCCGGGAAGGCGGACCTCAGCCCTTCGCAAGCCTCCAGGAAATATACCCTTCAAAGCCAGACCTTTCTCGGCTTGATCCGAAACTTGCTGGATTTGACCTTGTCCTCGCACTTTTGCTGGCCCCAAAGCGGCCTCTTCAGTGTCCGATACATCCCAGGATGCAGAAGAGACATCTGTGTCCGCGGCGTGTACTGGAACAGCACCTGTTTTCCATAGCTCTGGTGCATTAGCACGGGTACGCATGCTTTTGGTTCGTTCCATGACTGTACTTTGCAGAATCCGATTCTTAAGCAAGGATGATGTAGCTGATGCATGGGGACACTTAGTCCAGCCCCTTGACCTAGTTCTGCACAACATCCTGGCAGACTTACTGGGCCATTTCTGCTCCAACCTACTGGCATTATCATGCCTAGCCACACCATCACGTGCGACTGTACGGCAACGCACGTGGCTCATGTCTAAAATTTTGCTGCAGCTAGCCATGACGCAATATTACTCCCTGCCGAAGTAGCAGCCGGTGTACGTGCTCATGATGTGATAGATGTTCATGGTCCAAGCCCAAGTGTGTGAAGAATCACCACACGTGCGCCTTCTCCAGGTGATTCAATGAGCATGCAGGTGTGCCATTAATCAAAAGACAAATTCTGGAGCGACCACATTGCAAATTTCTTCGGTGGCAAGAAAACACTGTGCTAGCTCTTCAAAGCTTGTAAATGATGCTGGGGTGCTTCCACCTGCTTGTGTGGACGCCATTTTCCAGCACCTTTCCATCATCATGTTCACAGCTTATCTGTACAAGCACGCTATTTTACGACACGTCAGCTCGCCACAATCGCTCGAGGATTAGAGATTACAGCTTTTGGACGGTAAAATGGCACGTTGGCCACGAATTCTTTGCACTCTTGGTCCACCCACTTAGTGCCGGTTCACATTGTGGGCACGGACATCTGAGAATTACGTTCACACAAAAGCAACGGTCATGTTCATCAACAAATGGCTTTACTCTAGCTGAGACTTGGGTTCAAACCCCACTGCTTGCATTCTCAAAATGGTTTGTCCCACCACGAGCTGCTGTGAACCTGCCCCTAAGGCTACCTTCAAATGTGAGCTGCTTGTGAACCTGCCCCTAAGGCTACCTTCAAATGTGAGCAGCCAAAAAGCATCGTACCTAAGGCGGCAAAAGTTGGTTCATTTAAATCCATGGATGACATAAGCTATAGAACAAGGTTTAAACCCATAACCCGACACATCCGGCCAAGAGCTCTAACCACTCGGGCTATGCTAATTTGTTTATGTGAGTGGGTGTCAAATTGTCTTAGCGCTACATGGACCCTTTTCCGTCATGCCATCTTTTTCTCTTCATTAAATAATTAACACTATTGAACCTAAATGTTGGTAAGGTTTCCGTTCCTATGCTTTTTATCCTTAGTTTTAATGATTTTATTGAAATCACCTTTTATGTATATAAAAAATGCCCCTCTACTTACGTGTTTGCTATGCCATATTTACATCTCAACATATATGTATAGATATCTCTCACACACATCTTCACAACCTTTACACATTCACTCTTTGCATCTGCAAAGACCTCCACTTGATAACAATGGAAGCCGGGTATCTATTCCAATGGGAGCCGCCTAAGTGTGTGCCTAAGTGTGATAACTTTTGTAGTCGAGCTATGGAGTTTATGAAGAGACAGATACGAAGTAGGGTGGGCTTGTAGGAGATGTTATTCTGATGTGCACAAAGACAGCCATCAGACGCTCTCTCTCTCTCTCTCTCTCTGTCTCTCTCTCTCTCTCTCTCCGTAAATAGAAGATATATTACCAAAATTACTTTGCATATGGGCACATGGCCGCCATGTGATGTACTAGCTTTCCCTCACTAATTACTACGAACCACAGGTGTAGTTCGAAGTACCCTCATCCAATATATAACCATGTCATTCTCCACCAAATGAGTTGACCACCATAAGGAAGAGACTCGCCACAATAGTATCCCTTTATAACCTATGTGAGCTGTAATACCAACTTTTGCATCAAATATGAAGGCATTCCTAGTTAATCAGACATGCCACAAACCTGGCCACCTAAAAAAATGAAAGAAAACTGAATGTTCTTAGTTATCTGGCCCATTCGGAATCTTGCCAAAAATCCAGGCTTTAACCTTTACAGGCTTATCTGTCAATGAAGTCCATATGCGAGAAAGGAAATCCCACACCTTCTTTGCCACCAGACATGAAATGAAAGATGCATGCATGTTTCCAAGCATGTAGTACAAAACACACAATTACCAGAAGCAATCCGTCGCTTTCGCAACTGGTCCCCCAATGGTAGGCCTCCAACTAGCATGCACCATAGGAACACCTTTCCTTGATATGGAATCTTAGACCACCAACCCTGTAAGATTACTTCCTTCCACCAAGCCCTACGCTTCCTGATGCTACATACCCTATTAGCCTTCTCAGTAAGACCTTTGCAAATATCTTATGCATGGCCCCCATCAATGTGATTGGTCTCCATTGACGTAGATTAGCTGGGGATGGAATGTTAGGCAGTAAACGTACAAGCCCAATATTCCAACTCGCATGCATGATACTTGTATTCCACACCTCCTGAAAAATAGAAGCGAGAGGGGCCTTCAACTCATCAACATACTTCGTGAAAAGCTCATTGGGGAGCCCATCCCATCCTGGACTTTTCCCTTTAGGCAAATGCTTCAACACAGCTTTCACCTCATCCTCAAAAATATCTTTTTTCGATTCATTTGCAGAAACATCTGATACCTAGTGATGACGAACCAGGTGAAACAAAGACTCTCTAGCTACAATGACATCAAGAGATGTGACCTCCTGCGGACCCAACAAATGGCGATAAAAGTCCATACACACATCTAAAACACAAGCAGGAGCAGTAATCAATAATCCTTGCCTATCTTGCATCTTGACAATATTCTCGCGTGCATGCTTTTGCTGCAAATGAGCAAAGAACGTATGTGACTGGACAATTAGAATCCATTAGGGCATCCATTCGAGCCATAAGCTTATATCTCACGTATTCATTCTCATGCAATGCTGTAACCTGATGGGACAATCAATCAATATCTATCTCAATGTCAGGCCAAGAACCGTCCTCTTGAACCACCTGGCTCAAATCAACCAATAACCATTCTAGGTTCTGCAACTTCTCCCTAAAATATGATGCATTATGAATCCCATACTGGCAAGCAAGCTTTTGAATATTAAACATACAACACTCCCAAGCTGACACCCCAACAGAGATTACATGGCCTCAAAAGTTTTGTAACACATGCAACATAAAATGATGGAAAATAGTATGATCCAAGAAAGTTTAAGAGGAGCCTTTCCCAATAATGGCCTATAAGCATCCATAAAATAGCTATGCATCTCCAATACCAAAGGGAAATGATCTGACAAAATATGATTATATTTCACCTGCATGGACAATATCTCTGGTAGAAACAAATCATGCAGGCAAATATACATTCGGTCCATACGAGCTCTTGTATCCACGTACTGTTAAGAGGCATATATAAATCCTCTCTTATGTGGATGTAGCCATGACCACATATCTTGTTTCAAAACTTGATTAGCTGAGCCTCTCCGGCCCATCCATAACAGAGTGAGGTGTAGATGCATGCTCCGGCAATTCACATACATTAAAATCTTCCAACACAAAGCCAGGCTTAATGTTACACAAACACAATAAATTGTCCCATTAACTGACGACAATGTGCAACACCATTAGGTGCATACAACCCCACAAGCCATAATGTTGCATCCATAAACTCCATTTCCACAACAATGAACCACCCTCGAACATCCTGCATAGCCAATGATGGCTTAAACTAAGATTTCATTGCCCTTGATTGTGTAGTGGGGTGCCCACTATAAAACACATGAAATTCCTTGTAATCATATACTTGTCCAACCATGGAATGTTGTTTATGCTCCATAGCACAAAACATATCCCATTGACCTTGAAACACAGTACACCACATGCGATAATTTTTGGACAGTGAACACACACCTTTTACATTCCAAAGATCAATCTTTATAATCCATCAAAACAGAAAGCCAATCAATGAGAGGTACCACCATCGGCCTCTCTTTCCTTAAAATATTGCACAATAGCCTTGATGCCTTCTCTCTCCATCTGTTCCCATACTCTTCACGCAGCAAAATATCCACCCGTTCCTTCCCACCTAAAGTACGGACATCACTAGATGATTTATCGTGTTTCCACTTAACATCTGGATACTTCTTGTACTAGGTTGAGACCATAGCCCCTTTTTTATCAAATAGAAGAGGAAAATTTATCTGATTTTCTAACGTAACTCGAGGTCTCAAATTCTACTGATAGTGTGATACCTTGCCTTGGTTTTCTTTCTCTTGAGTCCATCTTGTGGCACTAGGATGAAATGATGAAGAGGCACCATGACCAGCACCCACATTTTGATTACCACTAGAAGTAGCCGTCTAGTGAGCACCTCTCTTCGCCACCACAAGCAAAGGTATATCTTCTGTATCTGCCAAAACTTGTTTACGTTTATCTACCAAAACTTGTTTACCTTTATGTATCACTTGCTCACTTTATTTTGCAACTTGTTTTCCCTTCTTTATATTCAAACCAAATGGCAAAGTAGGACTTAATGTATCCTTATGAGTCAGACCCTGGGACACATTCAGTTGTGGCTGAGCATTTGCCTCCTCTGGAAACTTTGAAATGAAGTGACCCATCTCCCCACAATGGAAGCAATGACCTGCAAATGATCCCCACTTTAATTCAAAATACAAAGGGTCAAATCCATCCACACATAACCTCAATTGTTGAAGTCGAGGCTTCCAAGTATCCCACAACATGCAAACCCTATTTTTATTCTTGGACGACATTCTAGGCTCCACCAACACCTCCCCAATAGTACGCATGGCCAATGATAACAATTCCCACATAGTTGATGGAAAGTCTACAACCTCCCACCAAATAGGGCATGCATGGTGCAACATATCTCTATACTCTGCCATAGAGCGCCAGGGTACAACATGCACTAACTATCGATCTAGAAATCTCGACGAACTTCTTTGGATGAGAATATAACCTCATAGAATCCTCTGAGAGGACCGTCAAAGATCTTCTCCACAAAATTACCATCTAATAAATCATGTAACCAATCTGTAATCTTGTAGAAGAATGGAATTTATCTAGTAAAAAAGAAAATTGTAGCCTTGTTATGAAAGGATTCCACTTGTGCCACAAACCGCCATGTTTCCACTCGGGCATCTACCACTTCCTCTATTGGAAACTTGGTAGCCCTAACATGATTTGCCATCACATATGGCTACAAAATCTGATTAGCTTGTGCAACTCAAAAGTCAAAAGCCACCTCATGGTTCTCATCCTGAGGTGCATCAAGAAGCACGGTATCGTGAAGCATCTGACCAGCCTCTTTCCCTTTATATTCACCTCTGATGAATCTCTACCTTTTAGCCTGATCTTCAGACTCTGGCTCTGGCCTCCACCCTCAAACTTCTCTGCATCTTATGTTGAGACATGTGCCTCTACAAATCCATATCTATGGTTCCCTGACTTATTTCCCCTGCTCAACACCGAAAATTAATGCTTCCACCAGAGAAGCAGGAGAAGAGTTATGTTTCAACCTTGCAAACAAAGAGGAGAGGATCCACTGCCCGGATGGAAAATATGTCTGTGTACGAAAGGCTTTGAAAGGGGGGTAAAACTCTAGCACAGCTGGTAACCGCTTTTAGGCTCACCCATAGAGAAATTAGAGCAAACACAAGCACTGTGCAGGGTGAAAATCTACGCGCGACTATGATTGTAAATTCTCCACTGCTTGGATGGAAAATTTATCTACACGAATGGCTCTAAAAGGCAGGTAAAACGCTAGCATAGTTGGTGGAACTGCTTCAGGCTCATCCACAAAGAAATTAGGGCAAACACAAACACTGTGCAGGCTGAAAATCTGCACGCAACCGCGATTGCGAATTCTCCATTACCTGGATGGAAAATTTGTCTGCACACGAATGGCTCTGAAAGGGGGGTAAAACTCAAGCACGACTGGTGGAACTACTTCAGGCTCACCCATAGAGAAATTAGGGCAAACACAAACATTATACAAGCTGAAAATCTGACCGATCGCTCTCTCTCTTTCTCTCATGTGTAGAGAGAGCATCTCATGTGTAAGTTAACAATGAGCATCTCTCACCATGGTTCCAAGGCCTTAGAAGTAGCCAAGAGCATTTATGATGGGCCACACATGTTGACTTTTGTACCGAGAATCTAGGAGAGAATGAGGAAGTTGATTGAGGAAGCTTGTGACCTCATCAATGATGTTGTTTGATAATTGTACTCAGCCTATATAAGAGGTATCTTCTAATGAACAAGATCAACACGTTTTTTCCTCATCTATGGCATCATTATGTTAATATTTTTTGCTAAGTCATAATCCTTGTGGTTTAACACCTTAACCATGATGACTATATCTAAACCATGAGTTTCGCCATTGTGTATGAGCCACCATGACTCCAACATTTGGTATCTATTCTATAGTCCTATGGACTAATCTTTCTGGACTCACATTTTGAAGTGTAGAATATGGGCTAATCCAGAAAGATTAGTCCTATGGACTAATCTTTCTGGACTCACATTTTGAAGTGTAGAATATGGGCTAATCTTTTTCTACTCAGATTTTGAGGTGTGGAATATGGGCTTAGAACCTTTAATTTTAAATCATGGTCTAGTAGTAGCCTAGTTGTCCCACCAGCTTCTCCATCCTGCACAAGCCAAGACATGACCTTCTCTTTCAAATCCTTAACCTCATCAATAGATATATTAGAATCTCAGCAAGTCACAAACTCTCGGCATGCCTTATGCCACTGCCTATGCCTCACCCAATCATCCTCCTCTATGTAGATGCTATTATCCTCAGTTTCCCCTAATCTATAATCCCATTCGTAGAGTTATGTAGAAGCTTCCATCACTATATACACGCTCTTATCTATCAACCATGCCAAGCTTATGCTTTCATCACATTTTCTTCTACTCCCCTAATAGTGCTCAAGATATCTTAGAGTCTTTAAAAGGTAGTATGCCACCCCCAATGGCTATGTACCTGTAGTCCTATCTCCACCCAATCCTCATTATAGATGCCAATGATATCTTCATGGCACTCCTATGAAAACCAATAGACTCAACTCAACATAAGTAACTCAAGCTCATCTAGCTCCATGCATGGTTAACATCTAATGTGCCTTGCCCTTTATTGGTCAATCTTAACCATCACCACAACTCTTTTTAGACCTCTCTAATTAGCATACCCTACCAGTTTTATCACACCATATCCTAGTTGGAAAATCCCCAAAATGCCTTATCTTGAAGGCCATATGTTCATTCACATGTAGATTATTTTGCCTCTATTCTCTCTAGATATCACTCTCTTATGGGTATTCTCACTATCATGGATTCCATCTTAGTCTTACTACATTAACTTTTATTGGCTACCCTCTACATGCTTTCTGCATATGGGAAATGTACACACTCTAATAGATATATACATTGCTTCAATTAGTGTTGCTTCAATTAGTGTTGCTCATCCATTTATCTTAGCCTACCCCCAAATCACATACATGTGATCTTGGTAATACTCTCCCAGTTTGGTGACCCACATTAGTCCCCTTGTAAAGTAGCTCATTCCCACCATCTTCCCTTAAGGTTGAAGGTAGCCTCACACTTAGAGAGAGAGAGGTGTGATGTAACCTTGCCTATAAAATGAAAAACTTTTTATTCTTATCCTTTCTTGTTTCTAGTTGTATGTGTTGCTACTACTTGCAATCTTATCATTGATAGTAAGGGTATCCATGTCTCAGTTGGCCTATTCAATAGTCTAGCTCTCTATTGTATATCCATGTCTTAGTTTCCCCATTATTACGATTTATATCTTTTGGTTCTAGCTATGGTCATATAAATCATAATAAAGTCATCCATGTCTTAGTTTTCCTATTCAATAGTTACACTACTCTCTCTCTCTCTCTCTCTCTCTCTCTCTCTCTCTCTCTCTCTCTCTCTCTCTCTCTCTCTCTCTCTCTCTCTCTCGGCAATAGTAGCTCCACAACAAGTTACTACAATCTACACATCCAAAGAAAGTAATCAATCACACCCTTCTCTAGTGTCCCTTAGGCTCTTTATCCATGGTTTTCTACTTGCAAGGAAAAAGTAAAATGGTGGAATAAATAAGATAGCAATCTCTAATGACAAAAGTAATGAAGATGTAACCATTAAATGTTTCTAGCTAATTAGAAGAAAACATATCAAAGAAGAAATGCCCAACCTTCTTTCCTGGTGGAGATTGTTGGAGTGCACTCATCTTTAGGCTTTATGGCCGCTCGCCTCAACCTGCAACTCTGCCTAAACCAGACTGATGTGGAAGAAGAAATATGCCCAATATATGGGATTTGATCCTCGTGATGCAGCTTTATCTTTTCTCATCAAGAGTAGTGATGTAATACTAGACCACAAAGATAGACTTTCTTTCAACAAGATGCCACCCCTACTTAATCTTATGTTGCAGCATAATTTGAGAGGCGTAGCTGCCGGCGATACTCCATGCATCGTAGGCCATTAAAGGGAACCTCTACTATGTGACACAACTCGTGGGTGACACTGTAGTTCAGGTAGGTGAAGATGCCACACATGGTGAGGGTAGAGAAGAAGGTTCTTGCATCATTGCCTTTGGGATTACATGATTAATTTATTCATCACTTATGTGTCAAGGACATTGCATTTGAGGCCTGGGAAGATCTAGAAAAACTCTTTGGTACACAAGCAAAGAGTTCCAAAATCAGTCTTTTAATTCAAATATTTTGAAAAAAAAATGAACTCTATAGATTCTATGCCTGCACATTTATCATTTAAACTATATGAAGAGCTCACTTACCCAACTTGTTGGTATAGAACTTAATATGGATGAGGATGTATGCATTGCAATATTATATATATTCCCATGTTGTGTAATAATGGATAGTTAAAAGAATTCATGGAATATTTTTATTCCCAGGTTTTTTATGTTATGAATTCTCGTAGATAGGTTTAGATTGGGACACCTTTCTAAATTTGGGCGATCATAGCTTACTTTACATGTACGCGGGTGAATTCGTACATGTGTGGGAAGTATTGGTTGCATCGTCTCCTTGATATGAAATTTTATATAGATGTTTATTTTTAATCAATTAATTTATTGCTTGATTGGCTAGTTGATGCAAGTGTAGATCATTCGACGAGATTATGGAGGCGAGCTGGTGTTGGTTAGGAAATATATTTTGAGATGATAAATTTTGAATATCGATAAATAATATTTGATTTATGACAATAAGCGCTATAAATCTATTTGGATGCTATTCATATTTATTAACAATGTGTATATGTTAATTGGAACATGTAAAATCTCCCTAGTGTATATTTTATTTTTCAAGACATGTGCACTCTTATAAAGTTCAAGGCTCGCACCTATTTTTAAAAGAAGCCTAGCTTGCACCTATTTTTAAAAGAAGCCTAGCTTGCACACTCAAGAAAGTTATTTTTTAAAGTAAGGCACTTTTGAAGAATACTATTCTTGAACAAGTCGACACTTTTGTAAAGTATAATATTTTTTAGCCCCAAAGGTTACCGATGAAATATATATAAGTACAACAAGAGGAAGCGTTTGCTCACTCTTGTGGAACAGTCGCCTGTGGTGGGTAAGCATAGAGAGAGAGTCGCCTAGGCAAAGGCGGCCGAGCCACGACTGGCCGACTCTCCCTTTCTAGAAGCATAAAGACCTACATGCACACTCCAAAAATTATTCCATGTGTGGTTAGCTTAAAAGAGTAGTAAACTAATCAAGTTTTCAAACTACACCACTAGATGACATACTGTAAACTACAAGAAGAAACGAAATCCCGACTTTCATTCTCCCCCTGCTCCCTTGTCTCTCCCCCCCCCCCCCCACCACCATAAATCCCCTTCACCCCCTAACTTATAAGCCTAAGCCCCACTTCCAAACCCCCCCTACCTTACACTCACGTGATACTATAAGATATGGCTTGTGAATCCCCTGGGGATTTACAAAGTTTGGATTTAAAGTCTGATTTTTATTTTTATTTTTTAAATATTCCCTCTCTATCTCCTTGTAGTGCTGAGCCTGCCTATGCCTTCTCCTTATTCTCTCTCTTCGTTGTTTTTTTTGCTGAACCGCAAGCTCCTTTTATCCCCCCTCACCCCTCGCCATTTGTACCGAACCATTGGCAGTCATTTTCTTTTGTTTTTCTTTCGTTGTTTTGTTAAACTTTGTTACCTTTAAAGCTTTAAAAATGTTAAAAGCTTTATTTTATACGCTTAATTCACTTAGCTTTTTTCAAAACAATATAGACACTAAGTTTTTTCCAAAAAAAAGAGAAGTTTATAATTGCTAAACTCTCTTTCTTTCCACTCCTAACCCATAAGCATTAACAGTTTACAAAAGCTTGGGGCTTTTCAAATTTTCTTTATCTTGTTAGGCTTCAACACACACACACATGAAGTTCCTATGGTTTCTTAACTTAACCGACTTAAGGGTTTTTTTAGATAAACGTTACCTGTGGCTTTATTACTGGACCTATTATCTTTGGCGGTACCCCCATTCTTGGGAATTACTCGTATGACTGGCAATATTCGAAGATTGGAGCTCTACAAAAAGTTCGCAGATAGATTCACCTTAATATTTCATGGCAGTGGTAGTTGGCATCCTTGGTGCGTTTGTGGGTATAAAAGGACCGCGATCATGGGAGTTACACAAACTCACTTAGCCTGTTGTGTAATGTTGGTTTTTGGCTATGTCAATCGTGTTGGCTTTGGCTGGGAGTTCTTCTTCTCAAATAAATGTGTTACCTTGGGTATTTGTTAATCCAATTCTAGGATTAACAAGAGCTACCGGCATTATCTTACATCAAGGAGCCATGGTAGATACACCAAAGGGTCATACATTTAAGATATGAAACAATAGTGTCCAAAGCTACAACTTGGATGGACACCCGTAATGGTGTGATGGAGTATTCATGGCAATTCCCTCTTCAAGAGCGTGTGGTAGCAAGTTAGGATGAAGTCCTAAGTGATGTACTTCATGGATATATTATGAGAGTAGTCATTGTAATAGCATTAGGCCTCTTATGAGCCTAAAGTGTCCGGTGCAGCCAGCCACAGTTTAAGTGAGTGTGAACACTTATGGCCATGTACATAAATGAATTTCTCTCATAATACAAGATACTCTCCCATTGTGTAATGGAGTCTTGCTCTTGCTAATCCTCTTGCTAATCTCTCTCCCTAATGCATGCTAGTGAGTGAAGTGAGGTGAGAGGAGGGATGAGGGCCCGTAGTGCAAAGCGACAGTGTGACAATGCTCGCGGGAGACGTGGTGGAATTGTTTCTCAAAGAGTTATAGAGCTTGGAGTCCTCAAGGGTTACGAGCTCGGCCGTTGGGAAGATCGTCACGTAGTTGCGGTTCACTATAGGTAATCTCTTTTTGGATGTGTTTCAAGGAGGGTTAGGGTGAGCCATAACATTTTTGGCGCCGCTGTCGGGGAGCCATCCCTTGGCTTTTTCCATCATTTTGCCTCTAATCTACGCATAACCCATTTCCTATTATCTTGATTAATGGTTTTCTATGAAAAAGATGTGGATTTGATGGTGAATTGTGTGAGATTTGGTGTAGAATAGCTCTCTTTTTTGTTTTTGAAAAGAATGATTTTTGCTTAATTTTTAGATTAATTTATTGTTTTTGTTATTATTTTTATGATTTTTCATGTTCTTAGGGCTTGCACATAGGTTGTATTAGGCTTAGTTTGCATCCATTGCATCAAACAATGCAATAGAATGCAATTTTTAGTGAATGTTAGCTCTCTTTAATGTTAAACATAGAACTAAGATCATTAATTTTAGTTGTTTAATTGTGTGTTTATTGTTGAAATTGTTTGGATTAGATTGTTAGCAAGCATTAAGAGTAGCTTAATCTTTCAAAAAATTTCTTACAACCATTAAAAAACCCTTGAATTTGATTAATTTCTCTTAATGGACTGGTTTTTGTCATTAAGGGTGATTAATCTTGTTCAAGAGGCTAAAAATTTTAGAAAATGTATTAATTGGGATCTAAATTGATCATATGAGTAGTCTAAATTGGTATTTTTGAGTGCTTTGAGAGCATCTAGATGCATTAAAACACCTAATTATATCAAATTTTTCATCAATTGGAGAAATTTGACTCTCTTTGTTTAATTTTATCTTAAAAGAGGAGACTATAATTAAGAGTCTAATTAATCTCCTATTTTAGATTAATTTACACAATTGTTGATGCAAAAAGATTAGCATTCCCTTGTTCTATCCAATAATGTGCTCAATTGTGTGAATTAATTAGGGATTAGTGGTTAATTAGAGTCCTTGATTAGTACAAAAGAGAAAAAAATTAATGTAAGAATTAATCTTAGATTAATCCTTAATCACTTTTTTACATAACTAATGTTAAGGCTGATGAGAGTAGATGCTCATGAGTTTTCAAAGTGTCCATTTTGGGGGTCATTTATGAAGGATGTAAGAGGTGCCATTAAAAGGTTTTGATTCCTACTTACCTTTTTGAGAAAATGCCTATACCCCTTTCATTTTAAATTCAAAAAATATTTATCCCCAAAAAAGAGAAATTCGTATTTCCCAACTAGATTATATTAAAAAAAATCCGGCCATGAAAGAAATTCCGGTGAAAAAGTTCTGCTGTGAAAGTTCAGGCTATGAAAAAGTCCGACGGTGAAAGTTCAGGCCGTGAAAAAGTCCGGCATGAAAAAGTCTGACCGTGAAAGTTCAGGCCTTGAAAAGTCAGATGTGAAGAAAAATAAATAAATAAATAAAATAAAATTTAATATTCTGTGAAGTCCGGTTCACGACGTGAACCATTTAACGTTTTACGATGTGAAAACCTAAGGTTTCACGATGTTTAAAAAAATCAGATTTAATATATTCCGTGAAGTCCGGTTCACGGCATGAACCATTTCACATCTCACGGCGGTGTGAAAACCTAAGGTTTCATGACGTTTAAAAAAATGGATTTAATATTCCGTGAAGTGCGGTTCACGGCGTGAACCATTTAACACTTCATGGAGTGAAAACCTAAGGTTTCACGGCGTTTTAAAAATCAGATTTAATATTCCGTCAAGTCCGGTTTACGACGTGAACCATTTAACGTTTCACAGCATAAAAAAATAAATCAGATTTAATATTCCGTGAAGTCCGGTACACGGTGTGAACCATTTAACATTTCACGGCATGAAAACTTAAGGTTTCATGGCGTTTAAAAAAATAATTAATTAAAAAAATAAAAAAATCAAAATTTATTAAACTTGTGAAATTCGTCAACGTGAAAAGGAGTCCGATCCCAAAAAAAAAACTCAGAAAAAACACCCTTGTTTGATGAAGGCGCTCTAGGGCTCATCGAAAAGTTGACACCTAGCTCTTCGACTTTGGACTTGGTCATCCAAAGTCAAAATCAACCATTTTGGCCTCCGACCAACAGCCTCAAAATTTAACTCGAAAATTGAGGCAAAAAACAACCCAAAAATCACGAAAAATCACAAAACGACGACGAGTCATATTTGGGCTACATTTTGAGGGCCTAAACGACAAAATCACAGACGATTCAGGGAAACAAAGTTGTAGGACTCCAAAAATACAACAACTCTCTTATACAGAATTTTTGAAAATTCTTTTTAGAACACCCTCAAAAACATGCGAAACAAGGAAAGAATTTTTTTAAAAAAATCATCTTGAGACAGTGATGGAAAATAGGTTTTAGGACCTCCTCTTCCATCTGGGAAGTTCCTAGCATACGCTTTTTCTGGAAAAATATCTAGAGGTCGTTCACGTGCGTGTAACGCCTAAGCTAATTAGAGCGAACGAACACTCGTTTGATCCAACGAAGATTACACCAAGTCTCTTGAGGCTGTAAGGGGCTATAGGAAAGTATAAAAAGCAAAAAAAAAAACCTTTGATTTCTCATTAAGGAGCATTTAGACACTGACATGGCCTCGATAGAGGGATTGCCAGGTATCACACAAGGACTAAACCCAATGGATGACATCTTCGAGCCATTGAGATCTATGCCACAAATTCATCTTCCAATGCCATTGCCTATGCCTATAACAAGCGTATCAGCGGGTTTTACACCCCCTATCACTTCCATCCCACCAAGCTTTGGTCCCTTACCTAACATTCTCGCAAATCCTATAAGTATCAACCCTTTCCTGGATGCCCACACCTTGGACATACTGACTAGTCTAGGAAGAGGGGTGGCCTAAGGACTCACTGAGTCTCTTCCAACAAGAGCACTCACTCACTGACTCATATAGAAATACGGCCGTACAAATTTTCAAAATTATGGGAAAATATGATAGAACAACAGACCCTATTCAATTCATTCAAATGTTTGAACAGAGATGTGAAGCCTTTGGAAATCCCAACTGCTCCACTAAGGTACATGCGTTGAACTTATGCCTAAAGGGAAAAGCTAGTTGATGGTTCATCACATTGATGCCGGTGATCAAGACCAACTTCAAAACCTTAAAATCAACCGTCATACATGGCTTTTCCAGACAAGGTGATCGGTGGAGTGCAGTGACAGAACTCTATTCAATTGAGCGTCAACCAAATGAATCCATTAGAGATTTTATCCTTAGGATAAAACTCTTGGACTCACGTTGTGAGTCATGGGAAAAATTAAACGATGTTCAATTAAAGAGATGTTTCATGATGGACTTGAAGAATAACAGCTTTTACAACTTGATCATTGTATCCAATCCGGAAACATTCGATCAATGTTGTAAAGAAGCAATACGTTTAGATGACAACATGCTAGAAGATGATTATGCTATGAGGTGTTCCTCATCTAAACCAAGTGAAGCAATGGCAAAAGAAAGATCGATCTCGCAATTGACATTTCTCGAATTTTATGTAGCCTTGCTTAAAACCTTACAGCAAACATCTCTAAGAGAGGATGAAAACCTTCAAAACCAAACTTTCTTAATGCCTCTAAAAGTGAGGAACAAAATGCCTTATGTTGAGTGCAATCACTACGACCATCCAGAAAGTCTGAGAATGAAACAAGTTCTAGTGAATCACTAAGTGAGGATGAAACAAGTTCTTACTCTTTGCTCAATGCACCACATAGACCAATCAAGAAACTAGAACCTACCCAAACCACCCCAAAAAGATAATAATGATCACATGACATATGCAGAATGCAAAAAGCAAGCTCAGGGGAGCATTCTTAGCTTGGTTGAATGTCTTACAAGGTCACCGGTTGTGATTGAGCCTCATAATGCCAATCCTAAAACAGCAACCAAAATACAAAGCCTAGAGGAGTATTGCTTCCCCTTTCAAGAGGAGTATTGCTTCCCCTTTCAAGAGGAAAACATGCTCTCTACAGAAGAGTCATTTGGAACAGATTGTATGAACTATATGCTTGAGAAAGCATGTTAGGAATTCAATAATTCCCTTATAAGATTAAAACAGTCTCTCAAAACCTCATTTGAAGGAATGATATTCTCTCATGATAAAGCTAGCATCACATCAGTACTTACACCTTTAAGGGCTAAACCTGAGTTATACAAGAACATAACGAACTCCATAGAACAGGATTGTGAGGATTCGCAAGTTTCCAAACAGAACTCATTAAGAATTGTCTGAGGGCCAAGTGTGCGAGTGTACGCATTGGGTACTCTTGAAAAAGCTAAAAGCCAAAATGAGGATGAAAGTGAATGGGAGTATGAAACAAAAACAAGTTCTGAAGCCGAAACAATAACCGAAACACCCATGGTTCCTTTGGAAGATTCTATCATGGTATGGTTGGATTTCCCTATAGGCAATGATGTTAAGCGCAAACGCACATTGATTAGCCCTCGAGCTAGTCATAACATTGTGACAGTAGACACTTGGGTGTCATCGTGGAACAACCTAAACTCGCCCCTACAAGCAATAGTCTTGCAAAAGGAACCAATGGACAAAACATTGAAGCTCCAGGTTACTTTAGATACACTACTCAAACAATCGATGGTGGCGATATGGAATTTACATTCCATGTTACCCTAGATTCCCTTGAGTATGATGTCGTCCTTGGTGGAACTTAGATAAGTGAATCATCGTATTCACTAGATGAATCCATGCAAATAATCACCTTGAACACTCCTGCAGGCAATGTACAATTGCTATTACGAGAAGAAGAAACCTTGCAAGAGCTGGAACTACCAACATATCTTACTAAAAAGATCCCTAGGATTTTAATTGGATTGGAAATTTCAAATAAAATCACCACAGCTCAAGCACAGCTTTATCCAACACGAGAACACAATCTCATGACCCTAGAGCTATGGGATTTATTAGGTCAACCAATACTCACGCCGGCCCATCCTGAAAGAATAAAATTTACACAAGACTTGAACATGCCATGTTTGGGGTACTTTGAACATACAATGTATGTTGAAACTAACCCCCTTACTTGCAAGTTTTTTGTGGTTGAGTATGTGTTAGAAGCAGATTTGATCTTGGGGCATAAATGAACTATTGCTACCCAATCACCACTATGCTTTACTAGCGATAGAGTCATCATGATGGTCAATGACAAAAAGTTGACAATACCATACTGCAAGGAATAGGATCCAACTTTAATGGATATCTATGATGCTAAATGCAAAAGGATACAAGCCTCTTCCACAAAAGCCCCTCTACACAATGACCTACCACGTGCGTCGACGACCGACTCCGATAAAGCATCTACTCCTTCAACCCCATCCTCACCTATGAAGTTTGATGCCGAAACCTTGCAATCAGCAGCTATTCCTGAAGAAGTTCCCAGAGCCAAACCATCTATCTCTAACAAGGAAATCAAAGGAAAGATCCTGGAGCCTATGCATCTTCATCGACAAACCTCACCAAAAGAGACAACCACATGCTCAAAGGCCTCGTCTCATCGACATCCACTCTACAAGAGACTCTAACCTCATCATCATCAACAATGCCCATGAGTCTCAAACTTGCAGCCTCAGTGCTAACCAAAGTCAAGGAGGGTCCCAAACCTTCCACACTAACCCAAAGGAAAACCCCACCAAGATTACCACAATCACGATATCTTAATAGTATCAAAATGTGGGTGGAAAATCAGCTACTTATAGCTCAAGGCTACTATGATGGTGCCAATAAAATTTGGGTGCCTCAACAGTCAAAACCTCTTCCTCAACGCAGCACTCGGAGGCCAAGGTAGAAGAAGAGTACTCCACAACATCGTCCACAAAAACCTATGCGAGTTCCTCAAAGAACTTCACTAATGCAACAAGCTATGGCTTCTACATCATTGTGTGTATGAAGTGTTTGGTGGAGGACACCTTCGCTCTAGGAAGATGCCAAAGGGTTGGGTAAGCATTCATGTTACAATCCGTTTGCTTTGAATTTTGTGTTCTGAACCTTATCCTATCATGTGATTGATTTTCACATGATGATGTGGTGATGTTGCGTGCACAATTGCGGGTTTGGTGTCTGAGTGTTGTGTTGGAGAAGTGACTTTAGCACGGTTTTGTAATTGTTCATCAAGTTGTAGACCTCGTCATTTCCAAAATATTCAAACACCGATGTTATGTGATTTTTGGGCGGTATTTATGTGGCAATGGCCTTAGTTTTGTTTTGTAATTGTACTTTGTTGTGAAATACAAATCAAGTTTTTGCACCTTTATCGAGTACTTTGGCACTTGAGTATGACATGAGACTCGAATTTTAGACTTTGTGTCATGTCCCCTTTTGAGAGCAATTAGGGGCAAAAAGTGTGGAGACTGCATGCCTCGGTTTACCTGTTTGTCCATTCATGGTAAAAGGCTATGTAGTATGGTATGTTTGCCTTTACAAACATCTTGATTTATGGTGTTTCATTTGGGTATGTTTCAAGCTGCATCAAAGTATGAGAGTTTGGTCAAGTTGTGATTTAGACCAGTTTTACTTGGGTATGTGGTCAATTGTGTATATTTATTACCATATGCTAGGTTTATTCCTTACTTACGTCTTGTTTGTAATTGTACTTTCTCTTGAAATACAAAGCAAGTTTTTGCACCTTGATCAAGTATTTTGGCACTTGAGATGTTACGTGATTTGAATTTTTGTTTGTGTCATGTGTACTTTGGTGGTGAGTCAGGAGCAATTAGGGGGTAAGAAGTATTGCTTGGTTGCCAGGGTTTACCTATTTGTCCATTCAAGGTAGGAGGTTAAGTATTGTCTAGTGTACTTGGGTTTACTTAATGGATTGTGTACTCCACTCCTATCACAGCTCTGTATCTTGCTAATCCAACTTGACTTTCCATGACTCTATGTGCCAAAGATGTATATGGGAAAAGCGTGTGCATAACTAGACTGACTGTGTTCAAAAAGACTAGACTGACTGTGTGTTCATAACTAGACTGACTCTGTTCAAAAAGACTAGACTGACTGTGTTCAAAAAAACTAGATTGACTGTGTGTGCATAACTAGACTGACTGTGTTCAAAAAGACTTCTCATATATGTGCACTACTTATATTAACCTTTGGGTAACCAAAAAAATGCATGTATAGTTTAAAATATGATTTTGGCGCATGAGAAGGGATAGCCCATGACCAAAGGAGAGGTGATTGACAAGATGGGTGTGGCTGTCACATGGGATTGCACTTGCCAAATGCAGCTTTTCATTAGTAACTTGTTCTCCTTCGAGGCCCTTGTATTACAAAGTCCATCATGAGATATCTGTATTTGGCTCTCATCAATGCTTATATTTGTGATTCATCATATGAAGATATCCCTTGTGCAATCATGTCTAGGAGATCTTTTAATTCTTCAATGCTATCACTCAATAACTCGGAAGCGGAGGGCCCATTCAAATCACATGTAGGGACCACATCACATGGTGGCTCACACTCCGCCCCTATTGCATGTTCCGTGTCAATGATGGGGAGAATGGCATGAAGGTGCATGAAATAAATTTTCAAGATGAGCCGTACTCCATAGAGATGCTTGCACTCACTTGAACAATCCGGGTAATCACAATATGCCAATTGGATGCTCACATGGTACCAATGGTGTAAACTTGAGGTACTCAAGGTCTTAAAGAGCATTGCGGACTCATCAATGATTTGAAGTGTGGATGAGTCACCTTCATACCTCCGAAGTATACCCTCTCCACCTACTAGTCTAGTTGTTTGTGACTTGTCGTTACCATAAATGTTTTATCGTCCAGAATCAACTATAGTAAACCCAAACAAATCATATGCAAGAGAAAGAAACTCCGGCACCCAGATAAACCTAGGCACAAAGATAAACCTAGCTAGACACACAGGTAAACCCAGGCACCAAAATAAACCCAAGCATAACATTCATCTTTACCTACTTCTTGCTTTTGCATGAAAAACTCAAGTGTTGTGCCCCCATCCGTGTGCCTGCTCTTGAGTCACCCACAAGAGAATGTAGAAGGTCTAGGGCTAACCTATTGATCCGTGTATCCAAGAGTGTATACTTAATATACTGCCGAAGTCTCTCAACAACCAGGTTTGTTGTGTCCACCACATGCATTGCTAAATGCTCCTCTTGCTGCACCACCCATTACTGATGATGTAACACACGACGTGGTTATGTGCTGAATACTCTTGGATGAGTTGCTCATACATACGCTCAAACTCTTACCTCAATGGCAATGTGCATGAGGTTTGACATTGATGTGTACACATTATCACACATATCCTTTGGAACCTATGAACAGAACATCTTAGTTTGCATACATATTCATTTGCCCTGATTTAAATCAATGTAAACCCAGACCGAATGTACTTGTCGAAGAAAATGCTCCACCCATGTCTTTTTGGTGTGAAACCAGCAAAGAAGCACCCTGCTTGCAATCTGAAAAAAATGAGCTCCATTCCCATTTGCAGCCCAACAATGAGGATCATTCTCAACAACATGCATGATTGCTAGTAACTCTATGCAACACTTGTCAATGACCAGCGCTACACGATGAACTTCATTCATTCTCTCAAACATCATCATCAATATGGTTTGTAAGGCAATGCTCTACCTACATCATGTGTGTGCAAAGTAGGCATGCCAATCCTGTTGAGATGTCAAGCTCAACATGATCTGACACTCACGAGGCGCCTACATGACCGTTCGACATTTATATCACTGGCGGGTTTGGTAGCGGGCACCCAGACATCTTCGCCAGAGATTCTACAATTGGACTACACCGACTAGTCCACATCTACCCACTCCACTTAGTGTGTTCACATCTACCCACTCCACTTAGTGTGTTCACATTATGGACCGCTTGTATATACTCTATTATGTGTGTTAGTCACTTTATCTTCTTCTTTGTAGATCTCTTCTGTTGTGTGAAAAAGGAGAAGAATTTTCAACCTCTCACCTTGTGTGTTCTCTTCTAGGGTTTGTGTGAGTGTGTGTGTGTGTGTGCTTGCAAGAGCTCAAGCTCTCTTCTCCCCTACATCTTTTCATGGTATCAGAGACTGGTTCATGCTAAGGGCTGAGCGACAAGCAAGAGAAGCACAGGAAGCGGTATAAGGATAAGAGCTTCATCTACTCTTTTCCCTTTATGTTGGCTACTATACCCTTGTTGGGAGCTCTTCGCCCGGGAGGCATCGGCAAACGAACTCTGATTAAGGAGCTTTCTTCCGTTGGTAACTATAACGTCCGTTGACCGTTGGCCAGTTTTTAGGCCGAAAATACGTTTCGGGCACATCTGGACCTTTGTTTTTCAGTTTTGCAGGCATTCACGACGAGCACTGCGGATAAGTTTCGATTCTCTACAAAACTCTGTTTTTGAAACTATAGGAAGGGCGATTGGTTGTGACTGTGTGTGCTGCAAAGAGGTCTTAAAGTTGCCATTGGGTGTATGTATATAAATTGAGGTCACTCGTTGTGATAGTTTGGGTGCAGTATAGTACAGTTGCAGAGAATACAACAGTTTGGTGCAGGTCAAACAAGAGTGCTGTTTTTTTGTAAATTTGTGTTGCAGACAAGATGTCAAATGATGGAATAAACCAAATTGTTGCAAAGAAGCTTGACAAGAACAACTTTGATGCTTGGAGGTTTAAATTGACCAATTTCTTGATGGGAAAAGGTTACTAGGACTACATTGAAGGTGAACATGAGGAGACACCAGAGATACCGGAGATTAATCCAACTGCCTACCCTACAGATGTAAAACAATTCAAGGATTGGAATCAAGGAGCAAGGAAAGTCATGTATTGGCTTTCTATCAACATACATGACACTATGATTGGGCATATACAGGATGCAAAGTCACCTAAAGAGGCATGGGATACCCTGGTGAGGTTGTATGGAACTAACACTAAGGCACGAAAAATTTAGTTGAAGAATGAGATTCATACTATGGAGAAGAAAAATATGTCTGTGAATGATTATGCTTTGAAGATCAAAGGCATTGTGGAATCCCTTGCATCAATTGGTGTTTCTGTTGATGATGATAATAAGGTGGAAGTGTGTCTATGTAATCTAGGGCCACAATACAAGGCGTTCAAAACATCTATTCAAACTCGGGAGAACATTCCCAACTTCACAGATTTGGTATCAATGTTGATTATTGAAGAGAAGAATTTGGGTGAAGATCAACAGTCTTCACAAAACAAAAACATTTCAGAGCAGCAGGCCTTCTACACAAGTTCAGGTAGAGGAGGAGGTAGAGGTCGTGGACGTGGCCAAGGTGATGGTTGAACAAGTAATCAGAATTATGGTCAACAGCAGCAATAGTCCCAGGATTCACAAAACAACAACACACACGTGTGAAAGAGACCAATTTAGAGGCAGGGGGAGTCAAAGAGGTCGTGGTAATTGGCAAAGGCAGCATAATGATACACGAGGTTGTTTTTATTGTGGTAAGCTTGGACATGTACACGCAGATTACTATAAGAAGCAGAGTGATGCAAAATGGAAAAGTGCAGCAAAACAACTATGCATTCTCTAGAAAAAATAATGAGGATAATGAGAGGTTGTTTGTTATGCAACGTGGTTAATGCTGTGTCTGAAAATGATGTAGCAACATCTAAAGATGATGTATGTTATGTTGATTCAAGTGCTTCGAGCCACAAGTCATGGTGAGTGGTTCAAGGAAATGAAGAGTCTTAAAAGACCAAGTTTTGTTGAAATAGGGGATGACATTTCTCATCCGATTGCCCATGTTGGAGATGTGCCATTGTCTATGCAGGATGGAAAGATGAAGTACCTTGTAGATGTACTTCATGTTTCGAATATTACAAAGAATCTGGTTTCTATTGACCAAATGATTGAGCAAGGTTTGCAGGTCCAATTTAACTCTGATAGATGTTATGTAGAAGACTTTAAAGATACGTGTAGGGTGGTTGCAAAAGGCAACAGAGTGGGCAGAATATTTACATTGAATGTAAATATGCATGAAGTGTACTGCAATGTTTGTAAATGGTTCAGGAGTTGTTGCAGATACATACACTTGGCATAAGAGAATTGGGCATGTAAATGTGCAAAGAATGAAGTCCATGCAGACTAAAGAAATTATGGACAGGGCTGCCTAAGTTTAAAGTTGAAGATGTGCAGAAAGTACGTGAAGCATGTCAATTTAGAAAGCAAACAAAGCATGTATTGCCACATGACAGAAATGTGAGCAAGAATGTACTAGATGTTGTGCATTCAGATGTATGGTATCATGCGAAGACTATGTCTATGGGTGGTTGCAGGTGCTACGTAACTCAATGATGACCACATGAGGAAAGTGTGGGTGTACTTCATGAAGGAGAAGAGGGAAGTGTTCACTCATTTTCAGAATTTCAGAGTGATGGTTGGAAAATAGACAGGAAAGCATGTGAAGTGCCTACTAAGGTCACACGGAGAGGGAGAATTCTTCTCCAATGAGTTCTCTGAATTCTTGTGAAAAAATGGCATTCAGAGATAATTTGCATGTAGATACACTCCACAGCAAAATGGAATTGTTGAGCGAAAAAACAGGCATATTAAAGAGATAGCATGAGCATTGATGGCAAAGAAGAATATGCCGTATAGCCATTGGGCTGAGGCTATGTCTACATCAATTTATATCATGAACATGACTCCTACTGCAACCATACATGATGTAACGCCAGAGAAAAAGTTTACTAATAGAAAACCTGATTTGTCTCACTTAAAAGTTTTTGGATGTATTGCATATGCGCATGTGCCAAATGAGTTGCATACTAAGCTGGATCTAAAGGCAGAAAAATGTGTGTTTATTGGATATTCCCTTGAGAAAAAGGGATATAGATGCTATAATCCTGCTACACGTGAATTGAGGGTAAGCAAGGATGTTGTATTTGATGAGATGAGTAGCTGGTATGCTGTTGAAAAAGATGCTGTTGGGACTGATGTAAGTGAAAATATGGTTACACATAATGCAAGTCAGCAATCACAGTCATTGAGTGGACCAGGAGAGTCCTCATCCAGTGGTTCTGTTAATAGACCATGGAGTGGCAGGTTGCATCATAATACCAGTCCTGGAATTGTAGTTGGTACATCACATAAAGGCAAAGAGAAAATGGTTGAGCCCCTTGGTATGCTAGATATTTCTGCAGAGCATTCTCTTGTTGATGGTGGAGACTCTAGTGGCTCGGAGATGAGCCTTGATGGGGAGCTTGGGATTTCTCCAATGAGGACACCTGGTGTGAAGAAGGCTATGGAAGCCATGAATGCAAAGTTACGAAGATCTGGAAGAGTCAAAAACCCTGTGTGCAAAGGTTGACTTATGATGGTTATGTGACACATCACTATGCTTATATGGCAAAAGTTGTGCATGTTGTAGAACCCACATGTTTTGATGAGGCTATTGGAAATGTGTATTGGGAGAAAGCTATGGATGAGGACATGGATGCATTGTATGGAAATGAGACTTGGAATTTGGTGCCATTGCCTGAAGGCAAGAAAGCTATTGACTGTAAGTGGATGTATAAGGTGAAACATAACAGTGGGTAGCATAAGCAGGTACAAGGCTAGATTGGTAGCCAAAGGATATGCGCATACACGTGGGATTGATTATGAGGAGACATTTTCTCCAGTTGCAAAGATGGCAACTGTGAGAGTTGTAATTGCGATGGTTGTAGCTAAAGGCTAGTTTTTACATCAGATGGATGTAAAAAATGCGTTCTTGTATGGTGACTTGCAAGAAGAGGTGTATATGGATCAGCCACACTAGGTTTTGAGGATACAAGTCACCCAAAGTATGTATGTAAGCTTCGTAAGGCCTTGTATGGGCTGAAGAAAACTCCACGAGCATGGCACGACAAAATTGTTGAGTATCTTGTCACTATTGGTTTTCATATGGCATATGCAGATCACTCTTTGTACGTGCGCAAGAGTGATAAGGGTATTGTGATCATCACCATTTATGTAGATGATCTTATTGTTGGGGGTGACAACTTGGAAGAGATTGAGCATGTGAAAAGTCTTCTCAAAAGGAAGTTTGAGATGAAGGATTTAAGAGATCTCGGCTACTTTTTGGGAATTGAGGTCATTCGCATACCTGAGGGTATTTGGCTATCACAGAGACAGTATGTATTGGACATGTTATCCAAGTATGGGATGGCTGATTGTAAGTCAATCTCGATGCCATTAGATCAAAATGGCAAGCTTAGTGGATGCAGGTTATGTGTTGGAGGATCCCCTATGTACAGGAAGATTGTGGGGATTTTTTTCTATGTCATGATCAACAGACCAGATTTGAGCTACACTATTGGCTTAGAGAGCCCATTTATGCAGATTCCGCGTAAACCGTATCTTAACAATATGCGACGCACACTTCGGTACTTGAGGGCCACTGTCGATTATGCATTGTTTTATGCAACAAGTGTAACATTGGAGCTATATGGGTACACAGATGCAGATTGGGCAGGTAGTATCTCAGACAAGAGATCTACCACCACTGGTTTTATGTTTTCATTGGGGAGTGCTATTGTGACATGGAGCAGCAAGAAGCAGCCCACAGTTGCCTTGTCGAGCACAGAGACAGAGTACAGAGGAGTTGCGGTGGCAGCGTGTAAGGTAGCTTGGTTACGCAAGCTTGTTGATTTGGGGTTGCATGTGAAGAAAAAGGTTGTCATATATTATAACAATCTTAGTAGTATACAGTTGGCCAGAAACCCAATTTTCCATGCGAGGATAAAACACATTGAGGTACATTACCACTTTATCAGGGAGAGAGTCTTGGCAGGCGACATCGAGTTGGCCTACGTCAACACATAGGATCGGATCGTTGACATCTTCACAAAGGCCTTAGGAGCTGAGAAGCTCCGCAGATTTCGAGATATGCTTGGAGTTCATGAGCTAGAGTTGAGCTTGAGGGGGGGTGTTGAGATGTCAAGCTCAACATGAGCTGACACTCACAAGGCGCCTGCATGACCGTTCGACATTTATATCACTGGTGAGTTTGGTAGGCTGGCACCAACATATCTTCGTCAGAGATTCTACACCTGTACTACACCAACTAGTCCACATCTACCCACTCCACTTAGCATGTTCACATTATGGACTGCTTGTATATACTCTATGATGTGTATTAGTCACTTTATCTTCTTTGTAGACCTCTTTTGTTGTGTGAAGCATGCGGTTTGTATGGTTAGCAATACAACATCTTGTTTTGTGCCCTTAATTGTAGAGCCTCCATGTACATGGACGTCCAATCATCGCTTGCGAGGTGCCCTACAAAAATTGGTTGATGTTCAAAATAAGCTATGCACATTCAAGACAAGCAAAATAATGTAGCACAATCTAGCCATGCATTACCTTCGATGCACAATTTATGTGACATCATTTGGATCTCTTTTGGAATCATAAAGAATCTATATGCTACTTGATCTATCGGGGATGACCTCTCAATTTCAAATGCCTCCTTTGACACACTCATCTTTGCAACATGACTACATGTCCCCATGTCAAACAAGCCCTCTATACAACGCTTGATAACACACGGGTGCACTGGCAAGTGGTACAAGTCGCTACATCATCCTGGCACATATCCCTTATGGCCTCCATGCACTATGATGGCCACATCCTCCATGCCAAGTGGTGAATAACGGACCAGAACCTTAAAAGGGCACCCACACTTCTTTGATGTGCACAATCTTTGGTGGTCACCTCCCTTTCTCTCCACCCCACCTCCACCATGGCATATATATTCCACAACCATCTTTGAGCCGGACGTCGAGGAACGCTTGCTTTGATCTTTGTGTAACAAGTGTGACCTTGTTCTTGATAATTATATTCTCTAACATTCCATCAACGTCAGCCATGTTCACAAAATGTTGCTCAATAGCATTTGCACTCTTGTCACTCTTGACTTCGCCGAGATGCAGACTAGGGCAATGGTCTTGTTGCACACCAAGGTAACAGCTCTGATGTAAACTCGAACAATGACTCTTTTGTAAATTAGGGCAAGCCACATAAACCGATCAACTTAGTGACATATGGCAGACGGATGATGTGTTTCTTCACATTAAGGCACTATGTTGACTTGATCTTGGCAATTGTTTCTGTAAGTCCAAGGCGTGCACTTGAGTGACGTGCCGTGATAATGCCCTTCCAGTCTTCTATGCATGCAATCCTTAAACTATCCCTCAATGCAAGTTACCTTAGATCACCTTCACTAACCACAATGCAAAGATAATCTTTCGTTCTCATCCACCTCTTCAAATCCAAGAGGCCACGTGTGTCATGGTGTTTGAGGCATGACCAAAGTCACCGAGAACCCTCAATACATGCTATCATCAAGGTGTAGGTTGCCCTATCAAATGAAAAGAACCTTCGAGACACAAAGGCGAATGGGTCAATTTCTTGAATGGACTGCAATTTCGACAAAAAGCCATTGCCATCAAAAAGATCCTTTATCTCCATGTTGTCGCTAGAGGCATCTTTGTCCTCATCAAACTCACTGAAGGAGTCATGCAAAGAGAAAAAATTATTATCAACTGATGGGCGTTGATTAAGGAGGCGAAAATCAACATCTATTGAATCCCCAATACTTCCCAATAACAAATTATATTCTATGGCTTCTTCACATGGAGTCTCATTCAAATCACAGTCATAGTAACATGCTACATTTTTTGCCTTGTCCTTGTCGCTTATCATGAGCAAGCCTATCCGCCCACTTGATTGATCGGTATGCTTAAACGTAGGTATGCCACACCTCGAGGCATGGCACCTTGGCTTGATCAAAGGGTGAGCATGTGCCCTTCATTCTTTCACTCCCCCTTCTTGCCATACGACCTTGCTAGGATGCACAAATCCTTGTGCAATCGCCAGCCCTTGACCGAGGTGTTAATAGCCGACATGGGTGGGTTACCTTTGGGGCATCTATACGCAGGCACCAATGCCTTTTTGGTTTGGGTTGGCAACATCTGTAGCCTCTAGGAGGAGAGACTAATTCGCCCACCCTATTGCCAACTTTCGAATTAGCGTCCACGAATATAGATTTCATTTCAAATTATGCATGTGCGCTGCCACCCACTGTCAGTAGCACGGTGGACTAATCCCACCTTCTGATGTCTCGCTTTTTCCGACGAGCTCCCCATGCCCGGGTTTACAAAAAACATAAACCCAAGCCTAATGCCATGTGTACTCGCGTGATTCTCCCTTTTTTCGTGCCCCACTTCCACACGGTCGATCCCCTCATCGAGCATTAAAGAAGGCGTGGAGATAGTGCCGAGGACAACCGTTGGTGTAGTAGGAGAGGACAGATTTGTCATCTCTACACTCCCTTCAAACCTTTCAACGATCATTGGTGCTGTCACTTCAACTATTAGTAGCAACATGTGTGGCACACGTCATAGGTGCCAACCCTGCCTTTTGCATGAGCGAGGGTCTGAAATATAGCGAAATCGAGACTCCAGTTAACTGTACGTCTTTTCTGCTGGTGCTGGCGCCTTCCCTCCACCTTGCAATGCCATTCTCCTTCCCGCCCCTACACTCGTTCTCTTGTCTTCGCAGCTCTTATGGCACATTTGGCACAAGTGGACTGCAATGGATCGGGTGATTGTTACCGAATCCTCTACGAAGGGTCGACCGCTCATAGGATGGACTTTCTAAGTGTGCAAGTTGACCTTTATCGTTTGGTCTTTCTTCCGGATATAGATATGATCCATGTCCCAGTCATGAATCATTTTGGTTTCTCTCATGAAGGGACGTCCTAGGATGCAATCATAAGAAACAGTCTGCTGGCCGAAGTTCATCACCATGAAGGTGTCAGAAGTTGGTTTGATCTTGATCTTCAAATCCCTTAGGAGGCCTATGGGCCTTGTGGTGACTCCAACGAGTTTCACAAGTAAAGCCATGTGATCCATGGCAAGTGCTCCCCATTTCTCCCAACATTGTTGAGTAACAATGCTCACTCCTGCTCCTAGCACGACAGTTGTGCCTTCCCTCCACCTTGCAACGCCATTATCCTTCCCGTCTCTACACTTGTGCACACTCACTCTTATTTCGCTGTAGCCCTGTCGTGCTCAATGGAGGAAGGCCAAGAGGAGCCAAAGCTTATGTCTCCTTCCCATGGATCAAGGAATCGCCAGGAACGTCCCAAAGGCCTCAAGAGAGTACCCGTGGCTTGTGGCTTTCTGGAGACCGAGGACTTAGAACTTATGGAGGAGACAATGTGCAACTTCCCAAGAATACTCAATGAGGCGGCAAGGCTGCTAAAGGTCCAGTTGGGATCCTGGACTCCAAGGTGGAAAAGGCCCGAGTAGTAAGATTCCGATTGTCTCCTTTCCATTTTCAATGGTTTAAGGACTCGATGGGAGCGTATGAGGCCCGTGTACTAATAGGCCTTTACCATGACCCCTGCTGACGTTCTCCGAGCGAGGATCAAAAATAATTGGCTGACTAGGGGGGTTGGTGGTTACCAAAACCCAATCTCTCCCCAATAACTACTTTTGCTTCCTCTCCCATGGCCTTAAGCACACTAGCGGCAGGGTAGTGCATGTTGAGAGACTCGCCTTTGTCCCTCTTCCGCTAGTCCCCTGACTTCACCCCGCAAGGCCCCAAACCGACCAAGTCCCCGTTCTGGGCGGAACTCCCTGACCTCCCCCTCCATTTCTACCCTATGCTTAAACTGATTGTGGCTCCACTTGGTAGGCTGTTAGGGCAAAGACCGCTTATTAATCTGAACCGCCGCAGACTTAACAGATCCAACCCACACACAAGATGAGGATGACAAGGAGGACCTTCATTTTGTCCAAAACACTCAACCTCTATCAACTCCTGAAAATGGGAGCGACCCCAAAATAGTAGAGAGTTCGCCGCTATCAAATGAGAAGACAGACTCAAGGTAGCGGAAGACCACCCCAAAAATCCCAAAGAAAATGAACTCGGTACTGCTGTCTTTCAACATCCCAAGGCCTAATCGACCACAGCAGGCCAAGGTAGTGGAAGACCCAAAAATCCCCCCCCAAAAAAAAAAAACTGAACTCGGCCTCACTGCAACGTCCAAGGCCTAACCGACCCCAGCAGGCCAAGGATTCTCAAAGACTGGTTATGCCAGCCAGCCCTTTACAGAAATTTCATATGCATTCAAGAACTGAAAGTGAAAAGAACTGCTGAGAACAACATGAAAAGATTATCTCACCTCCATACTTGATACTACACAGACCCTTCATGCCACTATTCTGTGGAGAGCTGAAATCAATCCATTCGGGAGCCCCCCCTGGTGAAATCCATCTGGAAGGCTTGGAACAAACACAAACCAGAAATGATCCTAGTCAATGACCTTCGCTTCAAGTATGATAAATTTCATATAGATTACATCTGGTTCTCTGTAGCACTCCAAAAGTGGATTCCATCCGAAATGTACAAAAAGGCCCTACTGGGGGGATATATGGGACTATGCAGACCATCGCTAGCTGAATGAACAAGAACTGTCACATAGGTTCAAACTCAATGCAGATGATCTGGTTCTTATCAGAAACAGAATTTTTCTCTGGGATCTTGATCTGAGTACCTGCATCCAGACCAAGGGGAGGTTTTTCCAACATTGCAACGAACCTGGGAACCGGTCTGTTTGTGCACATGAGAAGGGATGTGGAGATTGCTCTTTAAGCTTGTAGAACCCAGCAGTTGGTCTATGAACCCCAAGAGTCAATCCAAGCAAGGGAGGCTGAGAAAGAATTCCCCAGGAAACGCATGCTGGCCAACTAAGAGGCATGCACACAGGTCAAGGAAGTGATTGACGAGGAAAAAAGTCTCCAGAATAAAGACGCCGAGCTGAAAAGCTACATCAGAGAATCTCACTATGAAGCATGACTGGGTTGAGCAAAACCTCAAAGAACCCCACCAATGCAACAAGTGTGGGTACCAAAAACACTGTTACAAGCACAAAGGTACTACCAAAGAAATACCAAAGCTTAGGTCCCCAAGCGCATCACAAAGTTCCCTAAGCTTGCACACAAAGAAGAAAACCTCAACACCAAGCACATCGGCCACCAAATTACAGTGTTCCTCAAAGATGGGTGCCTGTGCATGTACTTCAACAATAAGGATACTATGATGGTAATTCCATCATATGGTTGCCAAAATCGAACAATGTGAAGAAACCTCACCACCGACTTCTACCCCAACAACTTCACCTAAAGTTCGACAACAAAGGAGGCCCAAGCAACAGCAAGCAAATCACTCAACCACTCTCGTGCATTCGGCACCAAAACAAGAGCTTGTCTATTCAAGCAAACAATCAGTAGTCTTCCCTACTGCCTCGATATCATTTCAGCAAACAAATTCAAGAACAAATACGGATCACATTAAGAACAAAATAACAATACTCTTGTCACCCCTCTAGAAGTGAGAAATGAGTGCACAAGAAGCTGTTGCTTGCAAATCATGACCTAGATGACCCATAAAATAAAATAAAATTAAAAAACTCGAGATCAAAACCTGTAAATTCACGGAATTCCATCTCACGACATTACAATTCACAGAGTTCCATCTCACGGCTTAAGAACCTACACTTTCACAATTTAAGCCCCATAACGGATTAAGCCATATCACGCAATAGCCACTATATATTTGTTAAGCTTATTTCTTACTATTCTTTTGAATAAATTAATGTAGCAGTTGCTCCATGAGTACATATCCATACTCATGCACTGGAGAATATTTGCACCAAAGCCTCACCCCATCGACAACTTCCAAGTACATCTCTGGATGGGGGGGGGCCTCGGGCCTGGTGGGTGAAAGCCTGGTCAATGGTACAACCCATCGCCTAGGATTTTTCTTCAAATTACAAACCTCTCCACACGATGCCACCATCTTCACAAATCAATGATCTTCAATTCTTAGTAAAAATATCTATATTAGCCTTGCAAGTCGACGTAATTCTTTCAATCCTCACCAACAAGTGGCTACTTCAACAACACATAGCAGTTCAATAAGAGTCTATATGACTCAATTCTTGTACTTCATGTAAATCTACTTCATAAGAGCACTTAAATATGCATAAAAACATAAAAAGCACATGGACAGAAGAAGACAAGATCAAATCCTACTCAACAACGTTTGACAAGAATCCTGCCACACAAAGGGACATCATCACAAGCCAATTACTTCAAATGATGAATGTCGCTTCAATGAATCAAATGATGAACTGAGAATCACCATCTCATTTTGATGATTAAGTCTACGTTCCCTCGGATCCTTCTCTCTCTTCTCACCCATTATTAACATCTCTTAGTGTTTCCCCAACTAATAAAAATCACATGTAACCTTGCCGATGATTGCCAAAAACAAATGGAGCAAAAAAAAAGAGCTCGCACAAATATAAAAATGCAATCATTTGCACAAAACCCCACCCCCCACCCTTTTAGGAATTCCCAATACACCACTAACCTATTTGTTCATTAAATAGCTTTTCTTATTCCTTTCGGAGGAACAAAGATCATTGAACGTCACTCAAACATCAACGTTATCGACAAGCTTGTTCATTCTCTCCACACAAAGGTCTTCAATGAGATCATGCGGACACGATCATCATCAAGAAGGGGGGGATGTTAATCCAATTCTAGGATTGACAAGAGCTAGTTCCATTATATTACATCAAGGAGTCACGGTAGACCAAAGGGTCATACATTCAAGATATGAAGCAATAGTGTCCAAAGCTATAACTTGGACAGGTGCCCATAATGGTGTGACGGAGTATTTATGGTGGCAATTCCCGCTTCAAGAGTGAGTGGTAGCAAGATAGGATGAAGTCCTAAGTGATATACTTCATGGATATATTATGCAAGTAGTCATTGTAATAGCATTAGGCCTCTTATGAGCCTAAAGTGCCCGATCAACCACCACAGTAGTTTAAGTGAGTGTGAACACTTATGACCATGTATATAAGTGAATTTCTCTCATAATACAACACACTC
>NC_141046.1:22190231-22272731 GCF_041138505.1 Cibotium barometz | reverse complement strand
TAAGCGAAAATGCTATCCATATGATGAATTCAAATGCTGGTTGATATAATTTTAGAATTCTGGTTGAGAATTGATGGGTTGATTTGGATTCTGATTGAAAGATAATGATTCCTGAATTTTGGTTGAAAGAAGATAAGTTGAACAAAGCCACAACAAGGATGAATGGGATAAATCCCAGTGATGATATTGGTAACTGGAATAACGATTATGACTTCAGCAAATCACTATGAGATTAGTGGATTGTGCTGACAGATTGGTACTGTTAACCCTTGACCCGGTGGATCTAATTAAGGGATAACAAATTGAAAACCTGCATAACTGAAATTCTCGTGGAGGAATGATCAAATGGAATTTTTGATCTAATGGACCATTACTGTGTTAAGAGTATGAATGAATTATTCTCTGATAATGAGTTCTGTATGTTCTTCTATTAGAAGGGATCTTTATCCCATGATTCTGTGGTGGGCTGACCAATCTAAAGAACCCCAGAATCAATTGGATCTAATGTGTACTCACTTATAAGTTGTCCGGTCACTTATAAGTGAGTGTGAACCTGCACCCATAATTATTAACATGTGAACTCGTAAAGCTGTAAATTGAGTTTTTGAGAATACTTACCACCTGCAAAACACATATAGACCACCTGTCAATCCCAAACAGGTGTGCACATACACGTCCACAAGGTGCCCAAGCGTCCCCGGTCCTATGGACAACACAGGTAGAAATCTCAGGCATTGTCCAGACATACAAGACAAGTCATCCAAAGATAAAATAAAAGTCATGCACACACATGAGTGCAATTATATTGGCATCTCCTCAGTTGTATCCAATAAAATGTCCAAGACACATGATCCTTCTGGAACCTTCCCAAAACATAAATACACAAGATCTCCAAGATAGCTAATCCCAGAGACTTTCATCATGTCAGGCTCCATGGCCATACATGTACACCATGTCAGGCCCCACAAGCCACACATGTACTATCATGTCAGGATACACCAGCCATACATGTACTGTCATGTTGTTAGAAGTCATCTCCTGTCTGTACATATACACCAGGGCCTCTGTTGTGGGTGTGCCCGCACGGATTAGGTGTTTTCTCATTTTTTCCCACTCTCCATATTTTTCCCTATTTTTTCTGCTATGGGAGGCTGTCTTGTGCATGTTAGCTACCTCTGTATGCTGGCCGACTGCAGGACTGTGCATTCTGACACTAGCCGACTGCCCCCTGCCTCTCTCTGCTGCTCTGGCCGACTTCACACGTGTGAAGGTCGACTGTTTGGTGCTGGCCGACTAGAGATGTTGCAATCAGGTGTCTACATAGGTGCTGTCGGCTGTCCTACTGCTGGCCGACTGCACATGTGGGGCCATATAAAATGGCCCCATGGCCCCCCGACTTGTTGTATCATATTTTCGGGATTTTCTTGTGTATATAGAGCAGAGTTACACGCCTCTCTCTCTCATCTGTTCTGGAGTCTTACGACCTTGCTGATTTCATTGTTGTTGGGGTTCCACGGCCGGAGGTAAAGGAAGGGGAGTTCTCGATTCGGAAGGAACGTGAGGCACACGCACAGTTATGGGATCTGTTGTACCAACATAGCAAGTATTCTACGCTCATATTGTTGGTCAAAGATATGCAAGGCTATCCTAAACCACAGCGTGCCAGTTGAGCTTCCATGGCTTGTGGGAACATGTGCTTATTTTGGCGACTTTGCGGAGAAGGATTTTCTCACATCAATCATATCATGGCACATTCCTTTTGCATGTATGTGGATGGATCCCCGGAAGGATTTCGGTGTGAGCCCATTGACATGTCAGTAGGAGTTTACATCTTTTGCATGTATGTGGATGAATCCCCAGGAAGGGCTCTGGCGTGAGCCCACTGACATGGCAAGAGAGCATGTATGGCTTCTAAGGCTTGACATGGAAACATGTATGGCTTGTGAGGTTTGACATGGCAGAGCATGTATGACTTCTGAGGCTTGACATGGAAACATGTGTGGCTTGTGAGGTTTGACATGGCATAACATATGTGGCTTCTGAGGCTTGACATGGTAACATGTGTGGCTTGCGAAGTTTGACATGGCAGAACATCTGTGGCTTGTGAAGTTTGACATGACAAGACGTGTGACTTTTGAGGCTTGACATGACGGAAACATATGGACCCTGACATGACAGCACATGACTAGCAACCCTGGTGCTCATTTCGTACTTATGTTTTGGGAAGGATTCAACATCCCTGAACATTCAAAAAAGCGGCTTATGGATGATATTATTTGATGTATGTAAATAAAGCAAATGATTATACTTATGTCAATTCTCCCGCAATTCGATTTAGGTTGAAACTGAACAAAGACTTTGGTTCAATGGTTGGGTCAAATTCCCTTCGTTTCGCACAAGTCCCGAGCAATTCCGAGTGATTTAGGAGACTTGGGCTAGTCGAAATGCTGAAGAAATAATTTTCTGCACCTTGAACACTGCTCAAACAATTCTGAAAACTTGGCCAAACCTCTGTAATAATTTCTGAGAATTTTCAAAAATTTTCAGAAATTATTTTGGATTTTTCTGGCATTTATTTGGCCTTTTTAAGCCTCTGAGTCCTGAAAAATCAATTTTCTGCACCCAAAAATCTGAAAATTGCAATTCTTTGGAATTTTCCTTGAAATAGGAAAATAGGTAGTGTGAAAGCTCCAAAAGTTGATATGACATGCATTGGGCTTGGGAAAAGTAGATTTGGGTTAAGATGAGGATTTGGGCTTAATTTGAGATTAAGTAATTAGCTTAATTGATTTTTGGGTTCTACTTCTCACGTTTTTCGCCCGTGAGGCTGCAAATCGGCGCTTCATATTTTGCTTGATTTTCTTTATTTTTCATGGCTAAAGCTCACACAGCATGCAGTCTGTCCATTATAGATTGCTTCTACCTTGAATCTTTGCAAAAACTAAGCAAATCACATGAGGTTTTTGGCTATGGGAAATCCATCTGTACGGTCAGATCTGAAATTCATGAAGCTTTGAGTAAAACCACTTTTTGATGAAGAAGAATGGTTTTGGGAAGAGGTAAGTGGGTTTGAGAAGTAGAGCTAGTTTGAGAATTTGAATTTTTGGTTAAAGACCACAAACCCTTCTTTTGCCCACCGGTTAAAAGCCCGCAACTTTCTTGAGAGTTGTGTTGATGAAGACCTTTCCCACCTTTCCACAAATCTCCTAGCCCAAGCTCTGATACCACTGAAAACGGAATCGTTCTCTAGGATAGCTTGTGGAACACTTGAGAAATTCAACACATAAATTCAACCATGAAAACACATGCTTTGCAGGTTTCAACAAAATCAAATAAATTGAACAAAAACATAGCGAACATAATACTTAGCTCCAAGACAAACATGCTGGGTGCAATCTTCCCTCCCCTTGTGCGTGGCCTTCCCCACACGAGTATTTTTATTAGCTTTCAATCAAAAATAGGCCATAGTCCCCAAAAATATACAAAGTGTGCTTTTAGAGAGCACGACACTCTTCCACAACAAAAATAGAGTGTCCCAAAAATTGAGGCTAGGGTAAAGCCTTTAGGCTTTAATAAATTCAACATTATAAATGTATTTTTTCCAACGTATCAAAATGGAAAAATCAACTACTAAGGTTACTAAATATGATGCGCATAAGAAACATTCTCCTCGACATTATTCATCAATCCTCGTAATCTTCATCACTTGAAAATATAAGCCCAATTAATAATTAAATTAATCCCACAAATATTCAACAGGCACAAACCATCACCAACTCATGACTACCAGGCGTAAGTATCCCAGGAATCACCCTGCCATACAAACCTAACTGAAATAATCATAGGCGGCCCCAAGCATACGTCATATACGCACGTATTAATATTTATAGTGGTGTTACCCACGATATTAACCTAGCCGGCGTGACGCAAGAGTAACCTAGGCGTCCCCAAATTACTCAAGAGGGAAAAATAATATTCTTAGAGAGGACTTAAAATATATTCTCATGACAGATGGTAGGCTTAAAAACTGAGTGATGTGTAGCACGGGGACCAGGCAGACGGAGGGGACGCATGAGTATGGTGTGTAGCCAGTAAGGTTCATGCTTATCATTTGGGATCATAACAGTTGTTTTCGCATGAGAGCTCAATTTCTAGGGTTTCATGATTTTGACCTTACAAGGTGTTTCTAGGATTAGGGTTTGTTAGATTGGATCCATACTCTGCTGATCGTAGTTTTTAAATATCAATTCTTCATCCTCCTTTCTCTGCACATCACCACTCTTAAGCAAATAGTGAATGGCAAACTCTTAAGGTGTTATTTCCATATCTTCAACATGTGAGGCAAACATTTCTTTCTCCATAACAGCTTTTCTCTTGGTTGTTCACAACTTATATACCTCCATAACCTTTAATTTAGTAACTTGGCCCTTCAATTCTACCAATTTCGTAGCATGATCATCTTGAGGTGCTCTGTGTGATTATGTTTTTAACTAAACTAATGAACAACAATCCACGAGATGAGACCATCTTCCAATCCAATAGATGGAAGCCTAGGCTTTAATACCATGTAATAGGGAGTGTAGATCTTGGACGGTCAGTAGATCCCCATGCTTGCGTGTCCCATGCTTTATCAGCATGTACTTGTTAGGGTCGTAACATGCTCTCCCTGTTTTACAAATCATTGTTCTTGATGACAAACTTTCAAGGACTAAATGTCACAAAAGAACTAGGAACCTTCAAGAGTACAATATCACTATCTGTGTTCCAAAATCAACTGGCACTCACTCAGGTGGCCATGTTCACATGCTCCATGGCCAGGGTCTCCAAGATGCAACTGGCACTCTCTAGGGAAGCATGGCCAAGACATGCCATGGCTGCATGCGGTGTCATACACCCATGTCCATGCATGTAAAAAGATTAGTGATATAATCCCGAAATGGAGGGAATGTAATTGCTTCCTAATTTTTCAGGATTATATCACTAATATTTTTACATGCATGGGTGTACGACACCGCATGCAGCCATGGCATGTCTTGGCCATGCTTCCCTAGAGAGTGCCAGTTGCATCTTGGAGACCTTGGCCATGAAGGAGCATGTGAACATGGCCACCTGAGTGAGTGCTGGTTGTATCTTGGAGACCCTGGCCACAAAGGTGCATGTGAAAGCCGCTATGGGCATTTGATGGATCTTGGAGAGTCAAATGCCTTAGTCTATAAGGATTTCAAGTACATGTGAATAGATGGGGTTTCTTCCAAAATATGTATTAAGATACATACACTGTGTGCATGGTTTATTTTAATTTGTGTGTATTGTTTTCTATGCCTGGATTTCATTGCATGATGTTGGGCCCATGGATCTGGTTGCACTTGTGGGCCAGTGTGCTGTACAAACTGTCTTATGTTCACTTGTAGTGTGTGGATTTGTGCAGAAGAAACAAGCATTTGAAGGCCAATGAAGAGTTATAACCAAAGGTGTTCACATTCATTAATAATGAGGCCGGGCATTCACACTGGTTAAAACGAGGCCGGGAACCTTTGTTGAAGTGTGGAGCCCTTCATGGAGCTGGTCACTCTCTTCAATGAAGCATATGAACCATCAGAAGAACTTGTGGAGATTAGAGGAGGAGGGGCTATCCACGCCCTATTTTTAGGGTTGTCCACTCTTTGCTCATGCATGTGCATGCTTATCTACATGCATGCATGCAACATGCAAAGCTAGCTACATGCATGAATGCTACATGCATACAACATGCAAAGCTAACTACATGTAAAGTTATCTACATGCATGCATGTTACATGCAAAGTTATCCACATGTATGCATGCCACATACAAAGCTACTTACATGCATGCATGTCACATGCAAGCCCACCTACATGCTACATGCAAAGTTATCTACATGCATGCAAAGCTACCTTCATGCATGCATGTCACATGCAAGCCTACCTACTTGCATGCATGCTACATGCAACCATGCAAGTTCATGCAAGCCCATGCAACCATACAAGCAATGCAAGCTGATGCAACCTCACCTTTTTGCATGTAATCTCATCCGCTAGCATGTAAAGCTATCTACCCACCCAAGTCTATAAAAGAGTACCTACCAGCCAAGAAGCTGATCGATTGGTTTGTTTTCATTCAAAGTTTTTGAAAGTAACAGTGGTGCATGGCTACCTGGTCAATACACTTGTATAAGAATACTCCCTCAAGGCAATAGAATTTAATTTACCTTAGAGAGGGGGAGGGGGGGGTAGCCCATCTTCTGGTCCCTAATGCGGTGTCATCACTTTAGTTTTGTGAAGAGTTTTCATGTGGATGCCTTGTATGTTATATCAGAGATGTGTTTCTTGGTTCATGGCTATATATGGTAAATTAACCATGCTTGATGAAGAATTCAGTCTTTAATTAGTGTAAGCACACTTCTGTCTTGTGATAGGTTTCCTTGACCCCCAAAGTCCGCCCAACTTATAGGTCTCCTTAACATCTAAAATCCTCCTGATGTAATGTATATAGGTCTTCTTGACCTCCGAAGTCTTTCCAACTTAAGATGGTGCACCTTATTGTTCAGCACATGAACCATCATGACAAACATGGCTCAATGAGATCAAAGTAAAAGAAAGGAACAAGAGTTGAAATGCCAAAGGTGATTCCAATACAAAGAGTGCCAAGCTCTCACATCACCCTAAAATATCCCGCATAGGGCTTTGCATCATGGTACCCAATGTAGTAAAGCTAAGCCGGCAGGCGAAAGTCTTGTGGTGGTGGAAAATGATGGCTCTGATCCTCATTTGGTGACGTGAGCGTGGGCGGGGGCCATAGGGTTTGGGCTGTCAGGCTTTGTATAGCTCGATGGCTCTGTCTAGTGTCACTCCTCTCAGCCGGGGTCTTGCCTAAACCTGGAGGTCAAGTGTAGTGGGTGGATCTAATCTAGAGCTCTAGTTGGGTGGATCTAGTCTAGAGCTCTAGTTGGTGGATCTTCTCTAGCAAAGCTGAGCCGGCGGAAGAAAGTCTTGTGGTGGTGGGAAATGATGGCTCTGATCCTCTTGTGGTGATGCGAGCGTGGGCGGGGGCCACAAGGTTGGGGGTGTCGGGTTTTGTATAGCTCGATGGCTCTGTTTAGTGTCACTCCTCTCAGCCGGGGTCCTGCATCAACCTAGAGGTCGAATGTAGTGGGTGGATCTAGTCTAGAGCTCTAGTTGGTGGATCTACTCTCAAAGCTCTAGTTTGCTCTAGTTTGAGAGAAAGGAAAGGAAGTTATATTAAACGTCTTCAGAAGACCTAGTGGGTCTATGAGACCAAAAGTGATACAATAGTGTCCATGTAATCTCAGCATGGTACAAAAGAAAAAAAAGACTAGAGCTATGAGCTGAGAAAGTCAAATCCGAGCCATATGTTACAAAGTGGGACCATCATCGTCATACAACCTATGGAGCTAACCGTCTGGTAGGGGGAGGGGACCATCAAGGATATGGAGTGTCACAAAATGAAACTGGACGGGAACCCGGAGCGATGGACAAACAGTTCATATGCCCAACAAAAGATGTGAAGACGCAGTGGAAATGATAATAAACAATAATAAAAGGAACACAACACTGAGCCGGAACGGCCGGCCCCCCGTAAAAACTTCTTTATTGATTGAGAAGCTTTACAAAATACCAAGGTGTGAGTATGAACAACACCATATCTTTCCACAAACTTCCTCAGCAAACACTTGCAAAGGAGTCAAAACACAATCTTGTCTCTCCAAAAACAGCCCCTGATTTGGCCCAGCTGCTGTACCACTGTACAACCTGAGCAAAAAGGGAGAGAAGTCCTTCTTGGCCACTGTACCACTGTATGACCTGCCACGGTACTTTGATAAGTCCACGATCCATGAAGATCCTCCCAAGATCTGTGGAAAGGTAGTCAAAAACAGCCCTCTAAACTGTCCGGAACGAGAGAGAGAAAAGCTGCCTTCTGCCCACTGTATGTCCAATGCAAGAGAGAGATAATATGCCCACTGCCCACGGTATGGCCAGCAATCTGACCAGTCAGCTCCCCCTTCTGAAAAGCCAGCAAACTGGCAAGAAAGAGGGGAAAAGTTGGCGCCTGCTGAAGACTGGGTGAAGAGGAGAACAAACAGGACCTGTACGGCCAGCGCAAAAGAGGAGGGAACAGGCTGCCCCACTGCTGCACCTGTACGGCCACGAAAGATAGAGGAAAAACCAGCCCGTCAGCCTTCGTCTAGAAAAGAAGCGCCTGCTGCCTTCTGTACAGACAGCGCTAAGGAGCCAAGGGGAAGGAGAGGGAGAGAACACTTCTCCACTGCTGCCCGCCTACCCCTATCACCATGCGCATACCTGTTTTTTTTTATAGATCCGACCCTCCCCTCTATATCCAGCCCATGCTTGCTTTTTCCCTCCAGAAATACCATAAACCTCTCTTTTTGGGAGAGAAAAGGGGCGCCCACTTAAAGTGTTCACACATGATTAAAAAAATTAGGTCCACCTCATATATAAGCTCCTTGTTCAAATCCCCGTATGTCCACCCACTTATAAGTAAGTGTGAACAAAAATCCTTATAAACCATATAAGTGAGTAAAATCCTGTAGACTCATGTCCTGTAAATCGCCTTCAGGTAGAAATATGCCAGATAAGCCTTCACACACATTCTGTAACAAAACTTGGCTTTACACAGGCGTCTTCCATCCTGTGGCTTTGCTGCTCCTGTGGAAAAATCCCCGTTCACACCTTGGTTCTACCTAGTGTATAAAACACTGATCGAGACAGGTGAGGGACCAAATGGTGACATCCCCTCCGTCTTATAAAGTAATTGTCGGCAACTGTATAAGCCTGATACCACTCAGATATCGTTCCAATAATAGCAGATCCATTGCCCATCAATAGTATTACATAAGTCCCAGCATTAAAGCTATAATTCCAGATCCACGATCCCAAGTCAGATATGGGCACAAGAGTCAACCATATCAAGAAACTGTATCCTTATCCTAAGTCAAGAACTCTGATAATAACCAGACACACGCACAAGAGCCAACTGTGTCCCAAATATCCATAAGTCCATAAGCCGCTTTTCTGAATGTTCAGGGATGTTGAATCCTTCCCAAAACATAAGTACGAAATGAGCACCAGGATTGCTAGTCATGTGCTGTCATCAGGCTTAGTTCCGTACGTCGTACGGATCAGATCGTACGCACGATTCGTACCATATGGTACCGTACGTATCCGTACGATCAGGTTGTTTCTGCCCGTTGGAAATAGCCGTTGTCTGCCCGTTTTTTTGGCTGTTTTCCTTTCATCTCTCTTGAGTCCTTCTATAAAAGCCTCAAGGACCAAGCCTCTCCTCCATCTACTCCAAGCCTCTCCTCCACCACTCTCTTGATGGACACTCTAGTGATCATGTTGATGATCATGCAGATGTTGGTGATGATGTAGACTTTTGATATGTTATAGCTCTCTAGGCATTGGGCATCTGTCTCCTTCTAGCCCATTGATGATGTATTGTAGTATGTAGTATCATGTATGTACGCATGTTGGCGGTCGCCCATGCCGTGAGTTTTTGGCCTATCCTTTTGTAGCAATTTTGTACTCTAATGGCATGATGACATTATGTTCATGGTTCTACTATTTTGTAACTTCTTGTCTACAATTTTTAAGTTTAGGAAGTATTTTTAAAAAAAAAACGTACTAATATCGTACCGTACCTCAAAAATTTTAAGGTACCAATTAGTACCGTATTTTATCGTACCGTACCGTATCGTACCTTTCGTACTAACTAAGCCTGGCTGTCATGTCAGGGAACTGTATCCTTATCCTAAGTCGATAACTCTGATAATAACCAGACACACGCACAAGAGCCAACTGTGTCCCAAATACTTATTTACATTGTTTGCATGAGCACTATGGCAAATTTTTCTATTTTACCTTCAATTCAAGAGCAACTCCAATCTCTACAACAACAAATTGTAGAAGAGAGAGAGATGCGAATTGAATTGGAACGACAGCTCATGAGTCGAAGGCGTAAGCGTGACTCTTTGTCATCTTATGATGACGAAGACGACACCATCCAAAGAGCTGTCAATGCTACACTTCAAGCACAAAATTCACGATTTACCTCCAAGATTACATAAGTCAAGGCCTGAAGACCATAGTATTGACTTATTGCCAGGCAACTCTCCACCTTGTAAAGCTCCTTATAGAGTCAACAATTTAGAGCAAAAAGAAATCCAAAAACAAATCGAGGATTTGTTAGAAAGAGGCCTTATTAGACCTAGTAGTTCACCCTTTGGAGCTCCAGTCCTTCTTGTTAAGAAGAAGAATGAAACTTTCCGAATGTGTGTTGACTACCGAGCATTGAACAAAATCACTGTCAAGAACAGATACCCTATCCCTAGGGTAGATGACTTACTTGATAAGCTTAGAGGTTCAAAGGTCTTTAGTAAGATTGACTTAAAGTCTGGTTATTATCAAGTACGCATGACTGAGTCAGACATATTCAAGACTACATTTAGAACCCAGACTGGCCATTATGAGTTTTTGGTTATGCCATTTGGTTTGACCAATGCTCCAGCTACATTCAGTCGTATGATGAATCGCATTTTCCTAAAGTTTCAAAGCTTTGTTGTGGTGTTCTTTGATGATATTCTTGTTTTCAGCGAGAATCGTCAAGAGCATGAGCAACACTTGGAGCAAGTGTTTAACCTTTTGAGAGAAAATGAATTGTATGTCAATCCTGAAAAGAGTTCTTTCTTTCAAAAAGAGATTGATGAATACTTAGGCCATATAGTGTCAGCTGAAGGAATCCGTGTGGATCCAAGAAGATTAAGTGTATAGCCTCTTGGCCTACACCTGGAGACATTCATGACCTTAGATCTTTTCTAGGTCTATGTAGTTACTATAGGAAGTTTGTCAAGAATTTCGCTTATATTGCACATCTTTTGACGGAACTTCTCAAGAAAACTACATTTTTCCATTAGACCGAAAGTCAAGATAAATCTTTTCTAGTACTCAAGGATGCATTAACTCATGCACCAATTCTTACACTACCTGACTTTCAAAGACCATTCTTTGTGGTAATAACTGATGCTAGTGGCAAAGGTTTTGGTGCTGTGCTTATGCAAGACAACCATCCTATTGCTTATGAAAGTCAAAAGCTAAAACCTGCTGAAACAAATTATAGTACATATGACAAGAAATTAGCAGTAGTTGTGCATGCCTTGAAGATTTGGAAGCATTACCTAATGGATTCAAAATTTCTTATCAAGACTGATCAACAAAGCATTAGACATTTGCTTTCGCATCCCCTTATTTCAGATAGGCACATCAAATAGGCATCTTTCATACAAAGTTTCCAATCCATGATTCAATACCAACCTGGAAAGGAAAATGTTGTTGCAACGCTTTAAGTAGAAGACCCCATATCAACAACATTTCCGCTATTGAAAGTGAACCATTTGTACTTATGAAATAAACTTATGAAGTAGATCCAGATTTTTCTGAGATATGGATCAAATTGCGTGAAAACAATTGGACACCTCAAGGAAATTATTCTCATAATGATGGCTATCTTTTCTTTGAGAAAAGATTATGTGTTACTCAACCCTATAGACAACTTGTCTTGGAAGAGATGCACCAACCACCATTCATGGGACATAGAGGAGTTTCCGCAACACTTCAAGTAGTTTCTCGAGAATTCTTTTGGCCTCATTTGAAAAATCATGTAGCAAAATTTGTAGCTGAGTGTAACATTTGTCAAGCAATTAAAAGCTACAAAGGCAAAGCTTTGGGATTGCTTATGTCTTTACCCATTCCAGACCGACCATGGGAACAAGTGTCTATGGACTTCATTATAGGCTTTCCTACTACTTCCAGTCATCATGACATGATTTGGACAATAGTGGACAGATTTAGTAAGCAAGCCTATTTCATTCCATGTAAAAAGACACTGACTTCTCAGCAAGCTGCGACCATATTTGTCAAGCAAATCTTTGTTCATCATGGTCTACCCAAAGTGATAGTTTCTCATAGAGATTTCAAATTTTGTAGTCACTTTTGGATTGCTCTTTTCTCAAACTTAGGCACTAAGTTAGATTTTTCTACGGCTTTTCATCCTGAATCAAATGGACAGACCGAAGTCACGAATAGCACTATCTTGGATATGCTTAGAGTCTCTGTTTCCCAACAACCTAGTTCATGGGATAAGTACATACATCTACTCCAATTTGCTTATAATAATACTCCTCATTCTGCTACTGGTCGAGCACCATTTGAGATTATCTATGGTAGAGCTTTGCCTATTCCGGCTACTAGACTCTCCCATAAGATTGAAGCTGCTGACCAATATACTCGAGACTTTGATCGCATTTTATCTGAAGTGCGTGATTGTATTGCAAGAGCTCAAGAGAAGTATACATTTCCATCAAATAGGAAGCGTAAAGATTTTTCATTCCAAGAACGTGATTATGTACTTTTGAGAATTGAGAAGAGACGATTGAAGAGTGTGGAAAAATTCCCTGCACAGTTAAACTTGCACCTAGATACTATGGACCATTTAAAATTATTGAAAAGATTAACGATGTGGCCTATAGACTAGAGTTGCCATCTAATTGGAATATCCACAACTCTTTCCATATTCATCTCTTGAAACCCTTTCGAGGAACACTTCCTTCTCACCCAATTTATGAGGAACCACCTCTTGTTGAAGGAAAGGAAGAAGTCTTAGTTCTTGATGCTATTATTGATCAAGAGACGACAACAACAAGAACTGGGAACCAATACATCAAATATCTTTTGACATTCAAAAACCATCCTCAAGAAGATGCAAAATGGATGCCCGAGAAATTTTTTCGAGCTTATCCTGAGAACCTTCGTTCTTTTCAAACCCAGCAAACCCGCAATTGAGGGCAATTGCAAACTCAAGCAAGAGGGATGTCATGAGAATATATTTGAAGTCCTCTTTAAGAATATTATTTTCCCCTCTTGAGTAATTTGGGGACGCCTAGGTTACTCTTGCGTCATGCCGGCTAGGTTAATATCGTGGGTGACACCACTATAAATATTAATACGTGCGGTATATGACGTATGCTTGAAGCCGCCTATGATTATTTCAGTTAGGTTTGTATGACAGGGTGATTCCTAGGATACTTACGCCTGGTAGTCATGAGTTGGTGATGGTTTATGCATGTTTAATATTTGTGGGATTAATTTAATTATTAATTGGGCTTATATTTTCAGGTGATGAAGATTACGAGGATTGATGAATAATGTCGAGGAGAATGTTTCTTATGCGCATCATATTTAGTAACCTTAGTAGTTGATTTTTCCATTTTGATACATTGGAAAAAATACATTTATAATGTTGAATTTATTAAAGCCTAAAGGCTTTACCCTAGCCCCAATTTTTGGGACACTCTATTTTTGTTGTGGAAGAGTGTCGTGCTCTCTAAAAGCACACTTTGTATATTTTTGGGGGCTATGGCCTATTTTTGATTGAAAGCTAATAAAAATACTCGTGTGAGAAAGGCCACGCACAAGAGGGGAGAAGATTGCACCCAGCATGTTTGTCTTGGAACTAAGTATTATGTTTGCTATGTTTTTGTTCAATTTATTTGATTTTGTTGAAACCTGCAAAGCATGTGTTTTCATGGTTGAATTTATGTATTGAATTTCTCAAGTGTTCCACAAGCTATCCTAGAGAACGATTCCGTTTTCACCATCGATGGGTTTTGCCACTTGTCCACAGTTTTTGGGAGTTTGTCATGCCCGCATGCATGGCCAAAGTTTGGAAGAGCACACACTTCATTAATGAAGGGGCACATAATTGTCCTTTTTATTACGTATCCTTGGTAGTTTTAATATAGTGTGAACATGCACCATTCACATTAGTTATAAAACCTTTGCATTTGGTAAATTGGACCTAAATTAATACTTACCTCCTGCAAATCACACAAACACACTACGTCAGGCCCAAACAACTTTAAGCACACACGCATCCAAGGGATTCTCAAACGTCCTCTATCTTGCACAGATTCACAGTCAGAAAATTCAAGCAATGTCCACACTGGAGCACAAGTTCGCACGAGTAAAGCATATGCAAAGCAACATGCTAATGATAATGCAACTATAGTTTGGATAATCCCTTATCTTTCGCGCACAACCAGCAGCAGCACTTGAAATAAGGGTCAGGCAGACATGCTTATATCTCATATTGTATACCTATGGGTGGAAAAAATCTTGAATTGAGATTTAAAGCATGGAATGCTCAGTTTAAACGTGGAAAACCTCCATACATGGCTCCAGTTCTATGTGGCTGCAAACTAGGATTTCACAAATGGGGGTCAGTATTCAAGCATCCTGCAACCTGTGGGTGTAAAGGTCGCACACGTATCAAGTCCACAGATGGTAGAGATGCAGGATGAGATGAGGACAGGCAGTCTTAACAATAGACAAAGAAGGCACCTTCAAGAATGATCCTCCATACAGTCACACCAACTGAAGCAGTTATCCAATTATGCTCCCAAAACTAGAAAGACGAGAAATTAAGCAACTACAAATGCTAACTCAAAACAGTGCATTCAAGTATCAGAACAGAGTATATGCCCTAGAAAAACAGAGTAAACAAACTCGGGAAAAAAAAACCAAAATATGATTAGTACCTTAAGGTGTTCCTCGATTACTTTAGAAGATACGGAAATGATATGCTGACCTTTGTAGTACCTGCTCAATCTCAATAATTTGATTAACTTGTCATTCAAGAAAACAAGAGAAGAATTTCTCTATCTACAGGGTGAAAGAAGACATTATTCAAATAAGCTACAAGACAGGACTATCGGTGGAACACTCACTTGATGAGATTCAGGGACTGGAGTGTGTTGATAATATCATCGTTGCGTATGGCTGTCATAGAGCTGAGGTCCTGCATGGACAAACAATTCCACTGCTTGTAACCCAGTCTCACACCACTACAATGCTAAAATTAAGTAACAAAGTAGCAATATTTGGTCCAGCTACCCATATGTTGTGTCCGAGCACTCATAACTCATTACCCACAGAAGGATTTATCCTTCATTACACACACAAGGATTTATCCTTCAATGCCCTTAACCCATCGCAAGATAGGAAAATTTATGTTTGTCAGTTCATAGGGATAAGAGATCACAGGAGCACAAGCCATACTTCTCCACCTTTATTGACAGATTGGCTCCATGATCACGAAGAGCTTCTAGAAGTGCTCTGCTCCAATAGCTTTTGAAACTCACCTGACCCACATATGAACCAGAAATCACCATTTAGTATCAATTAAATACAAGCTTCTCTTGCCAACACATTTTGATGTCTTCTTATTCTGAGCTCCTTGGCTTACATGGCCCAGATCTGATAGCGGGCGTTCAGGAGTGCCGACTTTCCCTTCCTTTTTAGAAAGCTCGTAGGCTGAAAGTACCATCCAGAAAAATACATGTTTACAGTATTACACATGAATCATTTGCATAGAATAGGTATGTAACGTTAAAGCCTCTGATAAATGGGCAAAACTGACTCTGTTTGTGCAACTGTCTCCTTCTTACTTTTTTAGAGAACCATGTATAAGCCTGTAATGGATCCACTAATCTTACTTGTGATCTTCTCTTCATCTACTTGGATATGACACCCTCTTACCTTCGATGAACCAAGACGACTACCATTGATTTCTCTGTTATATATTTAGGCCTGGAGAAACCAGAACATAAAACAAACCTAAAGCGATCAAGAAGCGTCCATATCCCTTCCGTTGAAATGGAGGAAGAGTCAATATGCAAGCCATGTTATAGTCTTCCACAGAGTTTTTCTCCTGTAACAGACACTGTTAGAATGCTATCAATACATTACAAAATCTGTAGAGCTACATCTGTACACACAGGCGCTGGAAAGCTAAAAGTCTAACACTTAACCTTTGAGAAGTACCCGACGATATGATGGCCAGTGTCATTGGCTTCTGTTAAGATGTAGAACAGGAAGGCGTCCACATCATAATAGAGCGTCTTGTGATCAAGGAAAAGCTTAGCAAGAAGACACAGATTCTGCAAAGAATGAATTGCATAAGTTTCCATGGACAGTTTTGTATCACCCCAGTGAGATAGCTATGTTTATGTTTTGTTTCTGTTTTATTTTTTTTTTCCATTCCATGATGAGACATGCCATGGACATTATTGTATCACTTTGGTCTCATAGGCCCATTGGGTCTTTAGTAGATGCTCTCTCTCTCTCTCTCTCTCTCTCTCTCTCTCTCTCTCTCTCTCACACACACAGCAGAGGAGATTCGAGCATTGCGGCATCCACAAGCCCCCGGATACCGACCTTCCCACAGACATCGACATATGATCAGGGACATTCGGGCATGACACCAGAGGCGACTTCAGGAGAGAGGACAGCCGGGACCCATTGATCTAGCGGCCATCTTGCATATCATTACAACTGGCGCTGACATGTATGACATATTACACCCCCCCCTCACCACAGGATGGAGCTGACTAGGAGCATGCCTGCGTTGAGCATCATCGTATCACCCGGCATATAGTTGTGCATTTACCCTAGTAGTGCTCCATCCTTATATATGTACATACATCCCGACCTCACAGCAACAGTTTTCTTCCAGTTGTTCTATTGTGCACTGAGCATCATCTGATACTTAGAGATACCACATACATTGTACATGGTTTTGTCTCATAGGCCAGTTCTCTTTGGCCTGAGAGAGACGTTAATACAATCTTTCTTTCTTTCTCTAGCGCCCCCACTAGCCTACATGTTCAATAGAGCCCTTTGTGAAGGATTTCCACCCTCTTGGTCCACCAACACCATCAACCCCATCCTCATAGCCGGAGATCCAGGACGATCAAGATTGGCCACATTCGCCAAACTCTATGGCAGAGAGCCAGGGATGCACAGCCTCAGGACAGGCTGGCTTTCGGAGGAGCTATTCCACCCCTGACCACATCTTCACTCTCTGTGCCATCATTGAGGAGGGTAGAGCACAACATCAGAGGATTTACTGCTGCTTTGTGGATTTCCGCAAAGCCTTTGATACTGTACCCCGAGCCTGCCTCCTACACCGTCTACAAGAGATCAGAGTCCCATCTGACATGGTTTGGAGCATCATCGCCCTCTATGATTCCGTCATCGGACGAGTGAGCTCCACGAGATTTCCAGCACTATTGGGGTGAAACACGGCTGCCCTCTATCACCCACTCTTTTCGGCCTCTACATTGATGAGATCTCGAGCTTCATTGACGGATTAGGCAGGGCTGGTCCCACACTGGGAGGCATATTGATCCCCATACTACTTTATGCAGATGACATCGTCCTTCTCTCAGACTAAGCCGAAGGACTTCAAAGACAGTTGGATGCCTTACATGACTTTTGCACTCAGCGGGACGTCTCTGTTAACCTTGGTAAAACCAAGGTAATGGTCTTCAATACCTCTCGCCCCTTCACATCCAGATTGAGCATCACATATAGAGGGGATCCAGTGGAGATTGTCATCCTATGTCTACCTTGGTGTCACTTTCAGTGGCCCACGTTTTGCCATGGTCCCCGTAGCACATGCTAGAGTGACGCGGGGATATGCAGCCTTGAGATTACTTGAGCGGCAGTGCTTCCAGGCACACTTCCAAGAGCCCAGAACGAAGGGCTGGCTTTTTGACACCCTCGTCACACCAGCCTTGATGTATGGAGCAGCCTTCTGGGGGCCAAATTTATCTGATGAGGGTTGGCAGCGAGTTGAGAGCCCCCAGGTCATGATGTTCTCTCGTATGATCCGCAGCAAACCATTAGTCCCACACCAGATTATCCAGGCAAAGTTTGGTGCAGCCCAAATGGTAGTGGATGCACTCTTCCAGACAGTCACATACGGGTTTCATCCCACCGCCTCAAAGTGGAGACACGTAGAGTTGAGCGCATCTTCAGAGCCGGGAAGCTCATACGGAGACCCAAAGAGGAGAGGATCTGCCGACTATGCCACACAGAGGTTGAGATGGAGGAGCATTACATATGTCGCTGCCCAGTATACTATGAGATCCGTGGGAGGTTTCACTGTCTATTTCGTGAGGGATTTGGTCCACTCTCCACGATCATTGACTTCCAGGACCAGCGTTGCCTAGGCCTCTTCCTACTTGAGCTCTGCAGACACAAGGACACCTTCTTGAGAGAGCTTCGGCCCCAGCCACCCCGCCCCCTCCCTCGCTAGCCAACCATCACCAGTTTCTTCCGGACCCAGGAGGTGAAGGACATCGACATAGTGGATCTTGTGGACCTCCACAAGCTGCTCTAGACCTACCTCGCCCGAGAAGAGTTATCTTGGACCGAGCCTCTGCACTCCAGCGTGCCCGACGCCCTCAGCCCCCCTATCGGCAACGATCACCTCATCAGCTCCAGATCCGGGACATGCTCCACCGCCATCGAGCTACCTTTCCACGTGACATAGCTGAGGGGGACCTTTCGGCCATACTTATTAGCCCCATGCTTGATATTTTGGAGAGTGGTATACCATCTACTCGGAGCTGATGTTGCTCTCATGTTTTTATGTTCTTAGTATTCCATGGACAATTTTGTATCACCCCAGTGAGATAGCTATGTTTATGTTTTCTTTCTGTTTTATTTTCCATTCCATAATGAGATATGCCATGGACATTATTGTATCACTTTGGTCTCATAGGTCCATTGGGTCTTTAGTAGACGCTTAATATGTCTTTCTTTCTTTTTTCTTTCTCTCTCTCTCTCATGATGATGTATTCCATGGACATGATGTAACATTCTGGTCCCATGGGTACAACTTCATTTCATTTCTCTCTCTCTCATGATGACGTATTCCATGGACATGATGTAACATTCTGGTCCCATGGGTACAACTTTCTCTCTCTTTTGCGGGCCTCAGTTCTCTATGCGGAAGGCAGCCCAAAACCAGATTGATGCAAGGGTATGCAATTCTGGGCTCACTTGAGAGGCATTACTCACAGATACAGTTTCAGGAGCCGAGACGAAGCTGTGGATGTTTGACATATTAGTCACACATGCATTATTATATGGAGCTCCCATTTGCGGTCCCAGTTTATACAACAAGAGGACATGGAGACGGGAGTTAGCCGTGACAGATACAGGAGAGGTATATGATGGGTGGAAGCCGATGGAGATGCCACTAGTGATTACGATCTCGCACATGATCAGGAGTAAACCTTCAGTGCCACATGAGATTGTGCGAGCAGTGATGGGGGCTGCCCCTATCATGACATAGGCTCTTTTCCAGACAGTGACATACTGGCAAAGATTATGGGAGCTCCCACCAAATAGATACCCCTAGCCAGTGTCAGAAAAAACATCCTTTAGTGTAACTTTCACGGCTCCAATTGAGAAAAACCAGTTGTAATTTTGCTTAGCCTTGAATTTAAAGATTCAAATCTTTGAGGTTTTAGTTATAAAACCAATTAATCTATGCATTTGTTTTAATAAAAACCGGTTGGGCTTGAAGGATGTCCTTTTTTTCACTGGTTAGAAAAAAAGTTTATTTCTGAGACTGTGGGCCCCGGCTTGTCCTAGAGTCCTCGTGACAGTTGGCACTTGATGGAGACACGCAGTGTTGGTATGCACAGGTGAGCACTTGGTTTGGTATGCATGGCATGCAGATGGGGACACCCCCACCATTTCAGTACAACATAGAGGCCCCTTCCTTCTCTCTCATCCGCACAGAACTGAACAAGGTGATCAGGAAGGACATTGTGAGATTGGATACTTGGCATCCACCCCTGCAACCCCTAGGGACGAAGATGGCTTTCTACAAAGACCATCTTCTTCACATGACGGAGGACGGCTTCATCATACGCTCGCACTACATGAATACACATCTCTCATTCGGGGTGCAGTGTGGAGACAGCAAGATATGGGCCAAGCCCAACTACACCAGAGGACAAGACATGCCAACTTTGCCATACAAAGGCTGAGACAGATACTCAATATATATGCAGATGTCCAGTATACTATGAGATCAGGAAGAGGTTCCACTACCTCTTTCGAGAGGGGTTTGGACCTGTCACCATTTGGCCACCCAATTGGTCCACCCGTGCTTTCTTATCATGTATGTACATTGGATTGGTGTCCATGGCAGTTGTTTATGCCGAGGATTGATGCCACTCAAGTGATACTGTAGACTTGGCTTTCCGTTGGGACTTGTGCCTCCGTGTACATGCCCGGAAATGCTTGGCGGATTGGTGTTCCATTGGGTCTCGTACCTTGTGTACTTGCTTGGAGCACGTCTATTTTGGTAGTCTCATGAACGGGGATTGTCCATACCATGCTCAGTCTAGGATAAGTTAGGCACGAGCTACGTAGGTCATTCTCAACCATAGTCAGTCAATCAGTCAATCTAAGTCCCTTAACCCACTTAAAGAGACGCATTCATGCATATACAGTCAGTAGAAACCTTAGGGTTTGCATCAAAAAGCATGCTGCACATTGCACATCATTTATGCATAGCATCTAGACCATTGCAGGAACCCAGATAGCATCCAAGATTTATCTAGGATTTAATTTTCCCAGCATTTTATACATCATTTAGACGTTTTATTTCGACATGTGCAGTCGGCCAACACTATAGCCAGCCGACTGGCACATCTTGTCCATATAAATAGAGGCTTTGCATAATCATTTAGTCATTCATCATATTCAGCAAGAGAGCCATCAAGCGCTGGTCATCCTCAGCCTCAGGAGCATAAGTGATTGCAGTTTCAGCCCTCTCTCTTCAGCGTTTGTCTCCTACAGCCCTAGGCACCTCCAACGCATGAGCATTCAGCCATCTACATCAGTAAAACGCAACAGTTCAGCATTCAGCCTTCAGTCCATCTTGCGTTTTTTGCATCCATACAGTTTTCAGCATTCATCCATTCATCGTTTTGCTCCAGCCACTTGGTGAAGGTAAAACGCAGCATTCACATTCATTTACAGCATGAAGAGTGCATAGCCCTTCAGTGGGTACTTCGGGACTCCATACGGTGTACAGTTCTCATATCTCTATAAAGTTTGAAGTATTAAAGTGGATTGATAAACTCACGAAACTCAGGATACAGAAGACGGTGTGAGCATTTGTGTGACATAAGTGCCTGTTGATCTGTCTTAACTATGAAATCTCTCTTGTAAAGAAAATGTTTCCAATGTTTAAGCGTTGTCATCACCCCCAAAAGCTCTTTGTCATTTACCGAATAATTCTTTTCGGCGGTATTCAACTTGCAGCTATAATAAGTCATTGGCCTACCATCTTGTTGTAAAACAGCTCCAATGGCTAGATTACTAGCATAAGTAATCACCTCGAAAGGATCACACCATGATGCCAACTTTAAGACTGGTGACTTAGGCAACTTTCTTCAATGCCTGGTGTCACATACACGCCCGTGCCATGGCTAACCCTGTGCAAGAACAATCTTAATCCATGATTAGGCAACATTCAAGTCAGTAGCAGAAGCATCAGAACCATCATCTTCATCATCATCGTAAGCATCAGCATCAAGACCATCAGCATCATCATCATCAGATTCAGCAGCATAAACACCATCATCAGCATAGTCATCATTGGCATGGGGTTGGGAACACTGTCAGCAACCAACAGGGGGGCTTCAGCTTGCTGTCGACAGTCAATGGGGGACTCCGTGGCCTATCAACACAGCACAATATGGCCAGCAGGTGTTGGGCATCAAATAGAGCCAAGCGCAGCATTAGAGATATATATTCTTGTTTATTTGTCCAGACAAATAGGTCGACAGGCTAGATGCTACCGACCAACACTCCAAGCTCATATATAAGCATAAATCGTTATTCAGCAAGGAGGCATTCAATAGATCAACATCATTCGTTCATAACGGCAATAGAGCATATGTAGAAGGGGCCTAGGTCACCCCTATGGGGCTGACCATAGCCCTACATCATGTACAAGCATCAAGCTACTCTATCTTAATCTTGTGTTAATTAGCATCAATGTTCTTAATCAAGCTTAGGATGTGGATCAGTACATCAAGGCTTCCGCGCATGCAACACCTAGAATGCCTCTAAAACCTTGCTCGTGACGGACACTTTATAGTGACGAGTCCTCATGCCCTTGAGTGAGTTGATGAGAGGTGCTGCAAGGTCAAAAAACTTGTCCATATGCGTACTGTAGGCTTGACAAAAACCCACAAATGAGCAGATTTCCTTGGCTGTCTTGGGAATATCCCAACTGAGTATGGCTTGTACCTTTTCAGGGTCAAGACTAATACCTTAGGAGCTAATGATGTATGCCACGTAATGTATTTCTAGTACTTCAAACTAACTCTTCTTGGCATTGATAAACAACTCATCGTCCTCAAGAGTTGTAAAACTATTTTCACATCTTGCTCATGCTACTCTGCAATCCTTGAGAAGATAAGGATATCATCTAAAAAGATGAAGACGTATCTGCCAATGAGATCCCGAAAAACCCGAGACATCATCTTGTTGAACGTCATTGGTGCATTGGTGAGTCCAAAAGGCATCACCACAAACTCATAGTGGCCACGCTTGGTCTTGAAGGTAGTTTTTGGAATGTCGGCCTCAAAGATCTGAACCTAATGGTAGTCACTCTTAAGATCTATCTTAGAGAATATTTTAGCACCCTTGAGTCGCTCTAGGATGTACTCTATTCTGGGCATGGGGAATCTATTCTTAACTGGTAGCTTATTTAGTGCCCTGTAATCCACACATAAGCATGCTTCTTTTGGACAAACAGAATAGGAGCAGCAAATGGGGAGGAGGCAAGCCGGATAAATCCAGCCCGAATAACTCCTACTCCAGATTGCGCTCCAATGCCTTAGAAAGGCGGTAGGGAAACTAACTAGGGAGCTCTAAACCATGAACCAATTCTATGTGATGGTCCTCAGGTCTACTAGGTAGGAGATTGGGTGGGAGGTCATCTCGCAACATAATGTTGCCGTATTGAGACAAGAGACCAGCCATCCTCTGTTCCAATGCAAGTGTTGTCTGAACTACATTAGATTGAGAGTAGACATAAATCAACGCACACTCTGCTTCTTTTCTTATGGCTCGTTGGACCTGAATGTGGAAAATGAGTTGGTATTCCAAGAATGCTCCAATCCCCACGAATCATGATGGGCTCAAGAAAACCTTCAACAATAGTGAAAGTGTCATGCCTCCAATCAAGAATGGGTGCATACTGTCTGAACCACTGGATCCCGAGGATTATGTCACACCCTAAAAGAGGGGAGACAATGAAATCCCGCTGGAATGTTGCCTTCTGAACTTGAAACTCAAACTGTTGAGCTTTCTGAGAGGTGTGTGTACCTAGACCAGGTGTAAACCTGTCCACATCTAAATGATAAGAAGCCAAGGTACAGCTCATTTGGTTTGCCAAACTGCGGAGAGATGGCATCCTTAGAACTGCCCATGTCGAAGAGGACAATGAACTGTTGTCCCCTTGCAGTGCCATAGGCACCGATGAGAGCCTTCTTTTGTTCGTCAGCCTTACCCTCTTGTTTATCATCAAATACCACTAGTGGCACTGAATTCAAAGCGGGCAATAGCTGAACGGCATGTTAGCTTGTCTTCTTCTGATATACCCGATTGTTGGGCCATGGCAATGACCTTGTTGGAATAGGTCAAAACAAGGGAACCATTCTGAGTGAGTTTGTAAAACTCGTTCGCAAGATTGGTCATATACTGTGGAGATAAAAAAATGGGCCCTGAGGTAAACCACAAAAGTAGCCCAATCAAATTGAAATTGGCCTGTGAATGGGTCTGTGTGAAGTTGAGACCGATGCTACCACCAAGTAACAACTTCCTCTTTGAGTTGAGGTGCTGCCACATGGACTGTCTTGTGGATCTGTGATTTTTGCTAAAGGAAAATGTGCTTCAAACTAATGAATAAACTGAGTAACAACAGCATGATCACACTTACCATCATACTTACTAAAGTTTGGTGAAGTTTGGATGATGGTGGTGGTGGTTGGGGCGATGGAGGAAGAAGGATTTGGAGCCATCTTGGGGAGGGATGCTAGAATCTGTGCCATCGTTTCCTAATGTTGGATGTGCAGACTCCTTTGCTGAACTCTCAGTCGGCTTGTTCTCGACAACATTGGTCTTCCCCATACTTGCATGTGGCTTCCGTATCCCTTTGTTCCTCCACACGTCTCTATTCTTCTTTAATTTTATTCTTCTTCAACTTTTCTTCTTGCTTCTTCACATCTTTCATCGTCTTTACTTCCTTGTTTCTCTAGACCGAAGAACATTTTGCACATCTGAAAGGCCTTCTTTGGGCTTCTCTTTTTCGCGGCAAGCTACATCTTCAATGAATTTATTTACTCCATCATTATTCTCACGAGCTCTTCTGTACTTGGTGGAAGCGTACTCTCTTTTGGTGTGTGGCTTTGGAGCATAGTTGTCACGGTACTAAAATACGATACCGTACCGGAATTTTTGGTACGATATGAAATTTTGAGATACCGTACAATAAAATACGGTTTTTCTTTTTAACACTTACAAACTATGGAGCTTCAAGCTTGAATGTGAGGGAAGGTTGGGGGGTGGGGGGAGGGGCGGGGGGGGCGGGGGAGTCCACAATGTTTGAGGAACCAGAACATGGAGATGTGTCTCTCCCAGTTGGATCTCCTAATTGTCTCCAAAAAAGAGCCTACATGGGTAATGCGATGCCAAAGGTCTCCCAGTGTAGTGTTTATGACTAAGGGACCGTCCTTGCACAGATACGGGTAGTGCATTTAGGGTGATAGGTTTAGGCTCCTCTGCAGATCAAAATGGCCCTGTCCAACGCTTCTCCCTCGTACATAACTTGAGGATCTGACTGTCTAGCCTACCTATACCAGGGATCTCCAAGTGATGTAGCAAGATTCTCTCCTCATCCTACCAATCAAGTGTACACTTGTCATGTGCATGAAAGATGCCATGGACATTCTCAGGTGCTGATCCAAAAGAGGCAGCTAGATAAAGAGTATGAACCAAATATAGTTAGGATTATGAGCACAAGACACAGAAGAGGACCAAGTGTTGGACTTGGAGCAAAACATGGAAGAAAAGGAAAGCTGCACACAGGTTCTGTCGGCTGCACACACGTGCTGACGATTGCATCACAGAGGTAGTCGGCTAGATCTGAAGGAGGCGCTTCAACGCCTCAGCATCTCAAGTGGCCGACCAGTATATATGGGGAAAAGGGGGGCCTGTCGGCTGTCCGACTGCTGCAGTCCAGGGGGTCCAAGGCCTATAAAAGGCGTGGGTGCTCAATGTTATGGTCATTCAATCCTCTAGGGATTGGGTCCTTAGGGTCCTAGAGTAGGACAAGAATTTTGGTGTTAATCACCCTTTTTATGAAGACACCCTAGGGCTGTAGCAAAGTACCCTTTTTGTACTATAGTAATATACTAAATTTCCAGCACATCTCTCTCTCTCTACTCTCTCTCCATATCTGCATTTTGCATCAGATGGTTTCCAGTAGTGTTTAGGGCTAAAAGAAGACTCCCAGAGCTTCCGCATGTTACATTGTTATCAGAGCATCAGGCTTAGCAAAGCTAAACACTGAATCAGTCCCATATGATGGTGTACAAGTCCAAGGTACAAGAAAGTACACGGATACAAACCCCAAGGCAAGGAGCACAAAATCGGGAAGAGCTCCCAGGAGGTTGGTTGGTGGTGTTCTACAAAGCCAGAGGGGATGGCAGTCCTGTGAGACAAATAGGTTCTCAAGCAAGGGTCCCAAGGGAGGTTTACCCTCCAAGGGTGATGTGAGAGTGCCAGACTCATTTCTCAGGAATGAAGACCAAGACAGTGTTCAAAGTCGGGGCATGAATGGATCGTGGATTAGATGGAACAGATGCATAGATCTTATTCTGAGACAGAGTGGTTTTGGAGAGAACGGGCCATGCTTTCAAAGAAAAGGGTTGCCAGGGATGTATGGATGACAGAGGCACTTCGGGAAAAGATTGGGATGATGACAGTCATCCAAGAACAAGTTGGAATCCCGTCATCAAGTTTAGCAGAGGGGAATGTTATGTGCATGAAAGATGCCATGGACATTCTCAAGTGCTGATCCAAAAGAGGCAGCCAGATAAAGAGTATGAACAGATAATCACCCTCCTAGGGACAGCTTACAAAATTCTGGTCAATGCCATCAACCAGAGACTGCAGCCCTTTCTCCCTGACTTGATTCATGGTACACAAACGGGCTTCATTCAAGATTGGAGTATTTTGGACAATATCTCCACCTTCTTGGAGGCGATCACGTCGGCCAAGATTCGACAATAGGATCTAATTGTTCTCCTTGATTTTGAGAAAGCCTATGACAGAGTAGATTGTGGCTTTTTGGAGGGGATGATGTGCAAGATTGGTTTCCTCGAGGAGTGGGTCCGAGGTGTATCTGGATTCTACTCGGCTTCTCGCAGCCAGGCTCTTATTCAAGAAGCTCGAGGTGACAGATTTCCACTTTCTCAATTAGTCCGACACGAGCGCGTTCTCTCTCTTCCTGTTTGTCGCCGACGACATGACAGTTTTCTTTCTACCTAGGAGACCGGGCTCCAGGGACTACGTCTTCCCATCCGAGAACAAGAGGAGCTGCTCAATTTCGTCACTCAATGATACGGCAGCATACCAAGTTGGCATTGACATCTCCCTGGAGCAGCAGCTACCCTTCTTTTTCTAAGCATTCGGAAGAAACTACTATACTAGAATTCTGCCATGCTTTCCTTAGCTGGCCAGGTTATGGTGGCGAACCAAGTTGTTCTCGCCACCATGTGGTACATCACCTCCTGCTGGTCCTCCCGGGCCTATATTGGTCAGGTTCAACGTTTGATCAAGAACTTTCTGTGGGCTCGCAGTGACAGAGACCTGCCCGGGACAAGGTGGCCTGGAGAGTGATCATCCAGCCGCGACGTAGAGGGGACCTTGGCATTATCGACCCCTCTACTCAGAACCGTGCCCTATTGGGCAAGTTGATTGTTCGAGGTCTTCTCCTAGGTGGTGAGCCTTGGAAGAACTTCCTCCTGGCTAGGATCTCCGCCTGCACCCCGATCCTGGGGGGGCTCTGCCGCTCTTGGCTTGAAAGCACGAGATGGATTTTCACAAAGATGCAGGCACGTGGCTTTAGCCCAACATTTGGGGATAGATTTGCAGCCAGTCCCATGCGTGTTTGGGATCATCTCAAGCCGGCTTGTAGCAATCAGCTCTAGTAGCCTCTAAGGAGCAGCTCCGACAACCTCTGATCTGGAATCCTATGGTCCGTGTGTCTGGTGGTCACATGCTAGAGGCTCGCCCGCACTTATCATGGGGAGCCTTGAGTACGAGCCCCCGCTAGGTCACTTGGAGATTGGCTTACATTCAGACAGCTGCCCCCAGAGGCTCAAGAGAGAGTTCTTATTGGGGTCTAGGGTAGAGACCGACTTGGCCTCGACATTGACGACTCCATCCCTCCAAAGTGGCTGGTCCCGATACCAAACCCTCCTCCGCAATGGCTGGGAGTGTTCACAAGGCACGCTATACCCCAGGCAGTTCATGGCGCGGCGGACGAGTACTCTGCCTTACTCACCTTCTCTTCATGACATATTGGAGAGATCAAAGAGCCCCTTAGCGGACCTCAAGGGATGCACCTTCCAGAGAGTGAGGGTGATTGGTTTTCATGCACATGAGTGGCACATCAACCCTCCATCAGCCAAGGTGACTAGAGAGAGCCTACTGGTTATGGATGTGGGAGGGCCGGCCCCTTACGAGTCTTCAATGGGACCCGGGAGAGTGGACATGGCAGGATTCAAAGGACAGTGAGGAGTCGGCTGGTACCCCCTTCTTTGCTTCAACTGCACGACTGAGCCGCAGGATTTAGATGTCATAGATGGAGGGCACTCCACCAACAGCAGCACATTGGCAGTCCGAGGGGCTCCTGCCGCACACTCTCTCAAATTTCTGGAAGCGAATGTGGAATAGTTTTCGGCAACGGAAGGTCACTCTTTTCATGTGGCAGCTAGCACATACGAGCTTAATAGTTGGCACCTGGTTGGCCATTGGGGGTAGACCAGCATTATGTCAGAGGTGTGGCCATCCCCTAGAGTCTCAGCATCACTTTCTTTGGGATTGCCCGAAGGCTCAACACGTCTGGCAAAGGATCCTACGCATTTTCACTATGGATCGGGCTCCCGCCCAAATTGTTATATGGGGCACAGTTGCTTGGGCCATTGAGGCCACAACCATCATGCCTTATGTGAGAAGGAGGTGGGGGACTAGCCCTTCAGGTCTCTCACCTTTGTATTTCCACAGTGCCAGTTCCGACTCTGCCTACAGGTAGCTAGACTCCAGGTTCTAGCCAAAGATGGGAGATTTGCAGTAGTATAGCCGCGTGGCATATATGGAGAGCTTGATGCAGCAAAGCCATTGAAAGCAACCTCACCCCACCAACGAAGTCTATCCGGAGCATATGGCTCGATATCATTCATACCCTCTAAGGTCAGTGGGGGGCAGCTTCAAGGTGGCTCAGACCGCATGAGGAAGTGTCAGAAGGCCTCCCTCAGGATCTAGCGGCACGGTCCCTTTCTTACAAATAGTGATGGCGAGCCCACTTGGCATTTTAGACCACCTGTGTAGTTATTTCCCTTTCCCCCCATTGTATGACATAGCCTTCTTCTACTAGAGCGGCCAGCCAAAGGATAAGTGCATCCTCCCCTTTGTTCATCTCGACTCTCATTTTCCATTTGGGGACGGATTTGTAGTTAAGCCATCTTGGCTACTTTGCAACTTTGTAACACAGTCCCTTGTAATATGTTTTCTCATATAATACTCTTATCTAGGTAGCTAGTTTGTTTTTCTTGGTTTCCATGATCCAGTTACCACATGGATTCATTGTAACACTTCTGGTCTCATTACAAAAAAGCAAACCACACAAAAAGGCAAAACACTGCAAAGTAATACCTGGCAGTACAACTTATTCTTCTTTCCATCTACTTCAAAAACTGAGAGCACCGTCCCCTTTGAAGATTTATTCAGCCCTAAATGATCACTTGTTGAAGGATCATCAGAAAGCAGCTGCTCTTGCGTTGTGGATTCTTGAAAAGTTGACATGGTGCGATATATCTCATCTCCGGGCGGATGCATCACTTGGCACTTCTCTCTATGTCGAAGCAAACTTTTCCGCTTCTTCATATACTTCAAGCAAAACTCGCATACATAAAGTTTGTGCACTTGTGAATACTCCTCTGGATAAGGGGAATAGTACCTGCATTCATCAAAACATTGAAGAACAAAAGACCTTGCCATGCATAAAGGTTTATTGTGAAACGTGTGCCTCAACTCAGCAGCTTACCATGTGTCAATCTCATATGGCCCCATCTCCACAACCTACAACAGTACAGACTTTTGTCAGTACAACCACAATTCATCTCGGAGCATGTAGTTAAACCTCAAGAACACCTTTATCAGTTTTTATAGACCCTAGAAGGAAATCTTTTGAAAACCATACATCCAAGCAACCTTCCAACCTGTATGTTTTTGACCTTCGTCTTCTCTTCGTGTTCCTTCTCGAGTGTCTTATCAATGGGCGCAAGCTCATCCACGCCCTAATCAAGAATCAGCATCTACCTTATTAATCACTGAACTTGAAATAAGCAGAACTAGTTCAATCACATTAAGCCCTTATATGAGCAAAGGGGCTGGAAAACAAACTATGCTTATTCGACCCATCAATGCTTCTAGACAAGATCTTGCAGCTACCTTTTGGACATTGTGCATTTCATCATAGCGTCTCTTGAAGTTCCTGGTGAGTTTCCTGTCCGATGCACCTGGGGTGTCCAGGATGCTTTCTCCCACATTTTGCCCGGCTATAGCAGGTGCTGCGGGGACTACTAATGGAACAAGTTTTTCTGTCATAACTGATTTGAAATGAGGGGTGGCCTCACATCTCCACTCTTGTAAGCGGGAAGGGAGTGCCCATTCATCCAGCCGTTTGTTTTCTGATTTCAACAATATCAGCAAGTAAGTTTTTGCGCTTAGAAAGGTGTGAGCACAAAAATATAAGGTACTAGAAGAGAACCTAACGTATGTTTATAACATCGATATATAAAACCAACCAACAGCAATCTTAACTTTACAAAAGCCTAAACATTCCGACAGTTAACTCTGTGATACATAGTATCAACTATTTTCTATGGCATCCATAGCACTTGTCTATGGATCATATGGTGGGGTTGGGGGTTCTCAAATGGAATCCAAGGACATTGCAGAATGGTCTGTGCATGCATATGGATCATATGGGCGATGCCCATATGGAGTTCAATGGCATCGTAGAAGAATTGAAAGACTCATGAACAGGGTGGTACCGTGATGAAAAACTGTTGGGAATGACTGGTGGTCACCGCAGTTACATGGCAGAATGGCTTGTGCATGAGTATTGCATCCTATGGTACTCTTCAGGAATTCATACAACTCTCATACGATTGTCGGTTATGCGACAATCGGGCACAAATCCTGTGAGTATCACTCACTACTATGTGACCATAGTCTTGGAAACACACCACCAGGTGTCTTTTCAAATATAACCTGGCATGTCCGTGGACTCCATATGGCACTAGTATTGACTCAGAACCTGAGCTTGATGATTCTTCGATATAGCGGGAGCTATTCAGTTGCAAACAACTGTTTTTAAGTGGGAGGGGATGTCACCATTTTGGTCCTCTCCCTAGTGGGGGCAGTGTTCGGTGGAGCCGGACAAGTGAGAACCAGGGATTTCCAAGGATTTGTTGGTGCCAAAGCCTTGGATTTAATGCTATGGGCACCGTTGGTTTTTATAAAGTCAATGGTTTCATACACTTCTAAATGTGTGGACATGTTTATGGCTTGGATATAGGTTATGGACATGTGGGACAATGTTTATAAGCATGTGTGGACATGTGGATCAGGGCGCCCACTTGTGCATGACATTTTTATGAAGTTTAACATTTATGGAGGACGAAAAAAGCACACTATGTTGAGCATAAAAGGGCCTAGATCTAATATATTGAGCAAGTCGACTCAGTTATGCATATTTTTCTTTAAGGGCTGCTGGTGGTGCAAGGGGAGGAGCATTCAGGGCTGTTCAGGAGCTACCGTACCGCTGTCTCTCTCTACAGATCTGTGTTTTCTCTCTCTATAGTAGAGCAACTGTCAGTATTTGGGCATTCTCTGCGCTTCAGGCTTATGGACGAGTTCCATAAGATGGACTGGCATGGTCAAGGACTTGTTGTCAACACCAGAGCCAGTAGGCTAGTTATGTAGGCTGGGGATATTGATCCGTGTCCATATCCAGAATATGGTACCATGGATTACTAGCTAAATGAAATGGGAAATTGTTCCATGGTGCATTCTTGCATTGCATCTATGCGTGTAAGGTTTTGAACTTGTTTTCACATAAACTGTGTTGTTGAATGCGTGAATTGTGCGTGTAGTTCATGAGTTGGAGGACGCCCTCTTGTGAACCGTGAGAGTAAAACTGTCTTCTGACCTCGCGTGTGCGATGTAAACAGGTGGTAAATATACTACTTTATTCTATGTTGCTCATTTTATGACCAAATGACAAATTTCTCTGTTTTTCAGGTCCACACTTCATTAAAGTTCGGGCAGACCAATTCATAAAGAGGTTGGACCAATTTCCACTTCCAATCGACCAGGCACATATTCAGATGCCCTTCTCTGCATGTTATGAGCTGTGGGCGGCCTCCCACATGTCAAGAGGAGGGATGATTTGGACGGGTGGCCCAATAGGCACCCTCCACTCATCCTCTACATGTTAGGAAAGCTTATCTTCCCTCTCTCTCCTCTCTCTAGGAGTGGGTACCAACCATACGGAGACTTCTCTTTTTATTACACTTATGGTGGGAAAGCTGATTTTCTTCTTTTTCATGATTCCCATAGCCATGAAAGCTTGAGAAATCTTGTCTTCTACTTATGTAGTCTCCATATGATCAATTTACAAAATTCCTCTTCTATTCAAGAATATGGAGCCTCCTAAGTATTCTATCACCCCAAAAAATTTCTGTAAACCTTAATTTACAAAAACCCTAATTCTGTCAAAAACCCTAATTTTGGGACAACCATAGTACATCTATAGCCCTCTTCTGCTTTGGGCATCTTTTGCATCCAAAAGCCCCAATTTTGGAGTCCGAATACTTGCTTAAAACCCTAATTTACAAAACCCCTAATTTCAGCCGGGAGTGTAAATGAACTCCTAGAAGCGTGGACATCAACCATACAATGGTTGTACTCAAAGGCAAGAAGAATTGCGGTAAGAGCTCATTTAAGCTCTCTTTCACTTACTCAACATCCGAATACTAGTCATTATGGTCCTATTTCTCAGTCTTGGCACACACAATGTTTGTGTATAGATGCCAATGGAGCAAAGTTGCATTTGATTAGCTGTGGGGAATCCAGGAGTGAGACTGTGAAATCAAATGGAAGCTATGGAAGCAATCAACCGCATCAACAATCATGTTTGCAATGCTGTTTTCATTTGCATGAATGCCTATGGACAGTTTGGCATATAAATGCCCGTGAAGCTTGTAACATGAATCTTAATAATACAATCTATTACAAGGGGGGTCGGCCCTAGTGCAATGTGTAAGTGATTTCAATTTTTAGCTTTGTTAACCTTCATTTTGTGGTGCCATTTTCAACATGTTTAATTGTGTTAATTGCTTAAGTGTAAGGCAAGATTGTGCTCAACCCTGGGACCTAAACGGGGGAATCATTGATAACAGAGCCTAGGATCTTCTCTCTTCTTACGAGGAAGACATCCAAAATCTTGCAAACACTAACATTTAGGATTGTTAGAAAATATGGCAAGCCAAATAGGTACCATGAGGAATGTAAATGTAAGACAATATGTATATGTGGAGCATGGAGAAGCGAATGTACACAATGATGCTGATATCTCCCTCGGATCTCATAATAGACTGTACATCGGCAAATGTAGTGTTCCTCTGTCTCTACCTCTTGGTAGCATAGCTGACAAATGCGGTCATCCAAGATCTGATGCACATATCGCCCTGTCTCAATCCACAGCTGGTGTGATGAGGTCCGGATCTGTCCAATGGCACAACGTATCCCATGTGATAGGTGTACATCCATGTACGCCGGGCGGGTGATAAAATCATCCGGTGAGAGGTGTAGAAAATGGCTCTTGTAATGAGCCATTTTCGTGCCCAAGGGCTCAAGGGGGCTAGTCCATGTCCTCTCTGTGTCCACTCTGATGATATCCATCCTGATCACGCGGTTTTGCTCTGAGCGGGTGAGATTCAAAAATGGACAATCCAGACTGTACTGAAAGGGTGGTAGTGCCTCTATCCGCAAACCATGTAGGTCAAACCATGATCTCATCTGAGCGTACCAACAATGAGTATCTCCATCCTCTGCAAACTGTATGGATGAGGTCAATGCCAATCGGGAGTACCTCTGCTGAGGGAGCTCCCATAGCCGCTGTAAAAAGGTAACTACCTGGAATAGGGCCTCGGTTACTACTGGTGAGTTGGCTGGCCTACTGTCCACAGTACGACCAGAGCAAGAGTGAACTGGCTAGCTTGCTGTCCACAGTACAACCAGCGCAAGAGGAGGAAGGAGCTGCCCGCAACCGTACCTGCTGTAGAACTAGATCATAGAACAAGATCTACTACTGCTGTGAGGCTAGTCACTCAAGAGAGAAACATAGTAGGTCGGCCTATAGAGAGAGAAAGCGCCCAGTATGCTGAAGGGGGGATGCGCATGATGATAAAACAGCCCAAACCTGCTTTAATAGAGTCAACTAGCTCTATTTTTGAAGTGCTTTTCTCCTTTTTGACTAAAAGTGGCTGAACCAACCCAAAATATCCACTTTATGCTTTCCTTGGCTTGTACTCCAAGTTTTGGTCCAAAAATATCAACTTTATGTTTTTCTTGACTTGTACTCCAAGTTTTGGCCCAAAAATATCAACTTTATGCGTTTCTTGGCTTGATGCCCAAGTTTTATCTAGGCGCTTCCTTTTGTCAACCTGTCCAAGCCCAATAATAATAATATATCCAACCCATCATTAATGATATGTTAACACACCAACTTCTTATAAGTCACTTTGATGAATAAAATCCCATGCTGCTCATGTTGTATGGCCATCTTTCAGGCCAAACCATGCCAGTAAAATGCTCTAGCTTTCTTCTGTGGAAAAATCCCCGTTCACACCTTGGTTCCACCTAGTGTATAAAACACTGGTCGAGATGAGTGAGGGACCAAATGGTGACAGATGCCAGTGTGTCGGGTGACACTATTCCCCGTTGTATCTCATGTACAACTCAATAAAGCAATGAAAAAGAGTGTTTGCTCGTACTTGGTTTTTGTACGTGATAAAAGTGAAACATGCTAACGTACATATGGATACCCTTACACATGATAGGCCAAATTTTTTAAGTGAGTTTAAGGATTGTTTTGCCAACTCTCTTCCGGATGGTATGCCTCCCATTCAACTGGACGACACGGTATTGAATTAGTGCCGAGAGTTCACCGCCAAATAGGCCAGCATATCGCGTGAGTGCTTGCCAGCAAGAGGAGATCATGAAACAGGTCGGGGACCTATTAGAGAAGGGCTTAGTGCCGCCAAGCTCATCGCCATTTTGCTCACCCATTCTCCTTGTGCAAAAGAAGGATGGTTCATTTCGCATGTGGATTACATGGCATTAAAAAGTTAACCATCAAAAATTGGTTTCCAATTCTGAGGATAGATGATATCTTGGACAAATTGGATGGATCATCATGTTTTAGTCGCATTGATCTAAAGAGTAGCTATCATCAAGTATGAGTGATGCCAAAGAATGTACATAAAACAGCTTTTTGCACTTCTTTTGGTCTCTATGAATACTTGGTTATGCCTTTTGGTCTCACCAATGCTCCAGCTACTTTTAATCACATGTGGACCAAATTTTCAAAAATCATAGGGCATTTACAGATGTCTTCTTTGATGATATTCTTGTGTTTTCTAAAAATGAGGAAGAACACACGAAGCACTTGAGAGTGGTCTTTGATGAATTGAGACAACACAAACTTATGATAAATGGCAAAAATAGTGAATTCTTCCTTTTGAAGATTCACTATTTGGGACATATAGTCTCCAAAGATGTGAGAATGGATCCCGCAAAGATCCAAGCCATCAAATATTGGCCAGAACTCAAATCCATACATGAAGTACGCAGTTTTCTTGGTGTATGCTCATACTATAGGAGATTTATATTCCATTTCGCAATGATTGCTTCGCCATTGCATGAATTGACCAAGAAACGTGCTATGTTCAAATGGACGAAAGCTGAAATTAATGCTTTCAATTCTCTCAGAAAGCCATTATTACTGGGCCAGTCTTGATCATACCTGATTTGCATAAGCCATTCACTGTTGAATGTGACACATGTGGCATTTGTATTGGTGCTGTCCTAAATCAAGAGGGACATGCAGTTGCATATGAAAGCAGGAGATTGCGTGATGCCGAGCTTATACTTGACATTTATGAGAAAGAATTATTGGCCGTTGTTCATGCACTTACAATGTGGAAACACTACTTATTGGGAGCTGAATTTGTGGTCAAAACCGACCATCAAAGTTTGCGATACTTTCTCATGCAAACTAAACTCTCCGAAAAGCAAATGAGGTTGGCCAATTTTCTCTCAATGTTTCATTTTCAGATTTTGCATACTCTCGACAAGAAAAATGTAGTGGCCGATGCATTATCAAGAAAGCCATGTGTGGCTGCAATTTCGATTCTCTCATCTAGTATGCGAGAAATGTATCATTTGGATCCTGATTTTGGGGATATATGATGGCTGGTCATACACATCCATCTTTTATAGTTAAAGATGGCTATCTTAAAAAGAATAACTACCTATGCGTGGTTAAAGACTTAAGGCCAAAAGTTTTGAATGTCATGCACCTCCATATGCAAGACAAGCCTTTGCCTATTTCTAACCAACCATGGGAAAGAATCACAATGGATTTCATTATGGATCTTCCCCGTACACAATATGGTAATGATGCAACTTGGACCATTGTGGACAGGTTTAGCAAGCAAGCACATTTCTTACCTGTCAGGAAGACGATAAAAGCTGAGCATATAGTCAAACTCTTTATGTCACAAGTGTTTAAGCATCATGGTATTGATGGGGAGAAACTGTAATTAGGGTTTAGAGATCATTCATGGGAGACATACACAGAGAAGCAAGGGAGAGAGGGAGGAGAGAGAGTTGTGGGGATAAGTCAACTCATGAAAAGCATGAGTGTGTGACTCCCCTATCACACATGTATATTGCACTAGTACACATAGTGCACTTAGTACATTAAAAGTACTAAGTGTACTATGTACTATAACTTATGGGCTTGTACACACTATAAGGGTGGGCATAACGCCTTTACCCCAACAACCTCCCACTTAAAGGCAAAGTGCCCTTAAGTAAAGGAAAAGAAAAAATCAGCATGTACATGATAATATACAAGGCCATATCAAGGCTGAAAATGGCCTCATCCAATGCCCATCAAGTGTCTGCAATGAGCAAACCGCTCCGGAGGCAAACTCTTTGTCAACAGATCAGCCGGGTTGTCATCCGTATGAATTTTAACAAGCTGAATTTGCTTGTTCTCTATCACCTCTCTGATGAAGTGATACTTCACATCCACATGCTTCGTCTTTGCATGAAAAACAGGGTTCTTTGCCAACTGAATGGCACTCTGACTGTCACAATGCAACAATGGAATATCCCCTGTATAGCCCAAATCAACCACTAACCGAGATAGCCATAATGCCTCCTTGCAAGCCTCTGTGGCTGCAATATACTCGGCCTCTGTAGTAGATAAGGCAGTGCACTTCTGCATCCTGGATATCCATGACACAGCACCTCCTGTGAATGTAAATACATAACCGGTAGTAGACTTCCGGTTATCTGGATGACCGGCATAATCCGAATCCGTGTAACCATGCACTAATGCATCCTGTTTGCCAAAGCAAATGCACAAATCCTGTGTGCCCTTCAGGTATCTCATGACACCTTTCACTGCTTCCCAATGCTTCTTGCCAGGGTTGGCCATGTATCTAGAAACCACTCCCACTGCAAATGCAATGTCTGGCCTAGTAGCAACCATGGCATACATGAGACTGCCACAAGCTGAAGCATACGGAATCTTGGCCATATCAGCCCTGTCTCTATCTGACTGTGGGCTGTCCATAGCACTGAGTTTCACATATGGAGGCAAAGGAGTACTAGTCTTCTTCCCCCCGTCCATATTGAACCTCTGCAAGACTTTGCCAATGTATTCCTTCTGAGACAAATATAACACATGCTGATTTCTGTCCCGAAGTATCCGCATACCCAAGATGTGATTTGCATCACCCAAATCCTTCATATCAAAGGTTTGATGCAGCCTCTGCTTCAAGGCATCTATCTCTTTACGAGATTTCCCGGCAATCAACATATCATCAACATACAAAATGAGAATCAAGAGACTGCCATCCAAAGCTTTCTTGGTGTACAAGCAGTGATCTATGTCACTTCTCCTGAATTTCTGAGATTTCATGAATGTATCAAATTTATGATACCATTCTCTTGGTGCCTGTTTGAGCCCATAAAGACTCTTTTTCAGCTTGCATACAAGCTTCTCCTTTCCACTCTCTGCATAACCCTCTGGCTGCTGCATATATATCTCCTCATGGAGATCACCGTGAAGAAAAGCAGTCTTCACATCCATCTGAATCAAGTCCAGATCATCATGTGCAACCAAAGCTAACACAGCTCTAAGTGTGGTCATTTTGACCACTGGAGAGAAGATCTCATCAAAGTCCACACCATATTCCTGCTTGAAGCCCTTAGCCACTAACCTGGCTTTGTATCTTGGCTTAGCATCTGATGCAACTTTGAGCCTGTATACCCACTTGCATGGCAAAACCTTCTTGCCTGCAGGCAAAGGCACCAACTTCCAAGTTCCATTTTTATGCAGAGAATCCATCTCTGACTTCATGGCACGCTCCCATAGAGCTTTGTCTGCCCTCTGTAAAGCCTCTTTATAACATGAGGGCTCCCCACAGTCAGTAAGCATCAAATAGTCAACCCCTGGAACAAACCTGTCAGGGGCTCTGGAGGGTCTTGTGGACCTCCGTACCCAATGACCATCATTTGCAGGTTGCTGTCCAGCCTGCATATCACCCATTGGTGGCTCCTGTTCCATGCCATAAGGCTGAAATATCATGCCCGGTATCTCCTCCAGCTGTGGTATATCCATAGGGATATCTTCTGCCATATCTGGCTGTCCATTTGGACCATTTTCAGCACCATTTAAGGGCTGGTTTTCCTGCTGTAATGGCTGATTTACAGCCCTTTGTTGTTGTCCATGATGTCCATCATCATCAAAGATGACTCTGCCAGGCTCCTGTTGCCTTGCAGGCTCCTTATACATGCATGTTTCATCAAAAATGACATCATTGCTGCGTATGATCTTTCTATTCATGGGATCCCAAAGTCTATACCCCATTTCACCTCTGTCACCATATCCTAGGAATATGCATTTGTGAGACTTAGGATCAAGTTTGGTGCGCATTTCCCTGCGTATGTGCACGTACGCAACGCAACCAAACACTCTTAAGTGCTTGTATGACGGAGGCTTCCCTGTCCATACTTCTTCTGGCACTTTCCCACCAAGCCTCGTGTTAGGTGACCTGTTTATAAGGTGTACGGCTGTCATAACAGCTTCAGCCCAAAAACCATGAGGTAATGCAGCATGTGACAACATAGAACGGACCTTCTCCTGTATGGTCCTGTTCATCCTCTCTGCTGTCCCGTTTTGTGGAGGATCATAAGGAGTAGAGAGCTCCCTCTTGATGCCTTTAGCATCACAAAAGTCCTGAAACTGTTTGGACATATACTCTCCACCATTGTCGGAACGCAAAGCCTTCAGTGTTTTGCCAGTTTGATTCTCAACAAGAGCAACAAACTTCTCAAACACTGAGAATGTATCACTCTTCAAACGAAGAGGATAAACCCACACCTTGCGTGTGGCATCATCAATAAAAGACACAAAATATTTTGCCCCTCCCAAAGAAAGCTGAGGCATCTCACATACATCTGTATGCACAAGCTCTAACTGAGCATCTTTCTGTCCAAGAGCTTTCTTGTGGGGGCACTGTAGTTGCCTACCATATATACAATGCTCACAAAATTGAAAACTTGAAAACTTTAGAGAAGGCAAGTAACCCAAACGAGACAATTGCTCCATTCCCTTGACACTCATGTGTCCCAACCGGCTATGCCACATAGAAATTTCCGGCAGCTCGGTTGCATTTACATTAGCATGGTGACAAACACCTGCATGCATGAAATAAAGAGTGTCCACCTTAGAGCCTCTGGCAACAACCAGTGAGCCCTTACTAATCTTCCACTTTCCACTACCAAATGTGGTAACATAATCAGCATCATCAAGCTGTCCAGTAGAAAGCAGATTCTTCTTGATCTCAGGCACATGCCTGACATCATGGAGCATAAGCTGTGAGCCATCTGAAAATACAAGCCTCACATCACCTCTGCCAAGAATTTTGCATGCATGGTTATCACCCAAATAAACCACTCCTTCATTGCCAGCAGTGTACCTGACAAACAAGTCTCTGCAACCTGTGACATGAAAGGAGGCACCTGAATCAATGATCCATGAGTGCATACCATGACCACCTGTAAGAAGTGAATGGGCATCAAGTGAAGACGTAAAGAGGACCTCATCCTCACTGCCACCTGCATGTGACACATTGATTTCTTCGATCTTGACTCCACTTTTGCCCTTTGGCTTTACATCTTTGGCTTCATCCTTCTCTTTGTCTTTGCCTTTTCCCTTTTCTTTCTGATCATTTTTCCATTTGTAGCATTGCTTTTTGATGTGTCCCTTCTTGCCACAATAATGGCATTCCAAATCCTTTTTGGAGCGAGACTTGCTCCTTCCCCTTTCTTGGCTTTTTCCCCTTTGTTGGGATCTCCCACGTGCATTCATTGCATTGGACTTTCCAACAGAGTTGTTCTTCCTGTTCATCTCTTCTTGAAGAAGAGCACCCTCAACATCTGCATATGACAGCATAGCATTCGAATTGCTAGTGGCTGTCCTGAATGTGTCCCAACTCTCTGGCAAAGTGCATAACAAAAAAGTGGCTTTGAACTCATCGTCCATTGCCAACTTTTGATTTATGACCTGGCTGACAATACCATTAAACTCATTGAGATGGGCTGTCATAGAAGCCCCTTCCTTCATCTGAAGACCTATGAGTTTCTTCAACCAATACACTTTGCTTGAGGCACTTTGTTGGGCATACAAGTCCTGCAATCTCTGCCACATTCCCCAAGCTGTCTTCTCTTCACGAATGCTGAAAAGTAATGAGTCTGACACAGACAACATGATAGTAGATCTTGCCAGCTCATCCATATCTTCCCACTCTTCAGCTGTAAGAGAAGCGGGCATCACACCCCTTTCTTTGATAGGCTTGTGCTGCTTTTTCTGGAGCAACACATTGTAGCACTGGGTTTGCCAAATATCATAATTCTGCGAGCCTTCAAGCTTCTTGATGTGAAGCAATGAAGAGCTCTCACCTGTGGTTGCCATAGCAATATGCAACCTGTAAATGCCTGACTCCCTGCAAATGTGCAAACACTGCACCCAGAACACACAAAGTGCTCACAAATGTTCTCCCAAGTTTTATCTCCCACTGCGGAAGCAAAAATGTAACTTTTCTCCCACTTTTTGTGATGAAAACACCAAAATCTGGTTGCTGCAGATTTTGGACAGCACCTTAAATGTCCTCTTTTGCCCTTCCAAAGTACTGTACAGCAGTACTAAGTGCTTACAAATGATGTACCAAACCTGTACCGGCAATTTCAGCAGCTGAATTTGAACCTTTTGATCACTCAAAACAGTGTACAGCCATGCCAAAACATGTACAAAGCTGTGCCAAATCTGTACCAGCAGGTACAATAGCAATAAATGCTCTCCTGGCTGTCCAAATGAGTAAAAATCAGACTTTTACAGTCCTGTAAACTGCATACAACAGTCCCGAACAGAAATTGGGCAAAAGCCCCTTGACTGCAAGCTGATTTTTGAGGATTCAAGACATAAATGTCTTGCCTGCTGCTTTGCCAAGCTCAACAAGCATACAAACTTGAAAAGCCCCTTGATTTGAGATCAATTTCTGATCATGCATGGTACATTGACGCACATGAAGGCATCCAGAGTGTTCACGATGCTTCCCCCTGGCCACATATACATCCAATACATGAAAGCCCCTTGATTTACAGGCACATTGAGTGCTTGTAAGGCATCAGCACATTAACCACAGCATCAAATGCGATTGCCTGCATGCAAATCAACCAAATCGGCACAAAAGCCCCTTGATTTGCACTGCGATTTGCTGCAATTTGCTGCGATTTTGCCCAAATGTGCGATTTTTCACATCATACAGCATGTATGAGTGCTTAATTGCACAATTACATCAAAAGCCCCAAATTTCGACATCCAATTTCCTGCAAATTGATCCTGATTTGACCAATTTCCTGCAAATTTATCCTGATTGTGACCAATGTCACCTGATTTTGCCAATTTTGCTCAAAATTGAGCAATTGGGCACCTGTACCTGCTCAATTGATAATTGTACCTGCTCAATTGCAAGTCCCAAAAAAAAATTGAAGCAGAATACCTCTGAAATTTCTGATTTTTCTGAGTTTGCAGGATGAGACGGAGGCGGTGGTGGCGGCGATTTCGATGCTGGGCAGCTTCTGGAACAGCCACGTATGCTGGTTGGCCAGCCCCTCGTGCAGAGCTGTGATGGAGGTTTCTAGATGCCGCCTGACGTAGAGATCAAATGCGCTTCTCTTCAGGAGCAGCAGGACCCGCCGCATCGGTTACTCCTAACGTGTGTTTGACCTTCACGGGGACTGAAGGAACTCGAAGAGGCGAATGTATTCGCTCGCTGCTCACGCTGAAGGGCCACCCGCTTCGCCTGGTAGTGCTGAACTGCAGATGACGTGATAGCCTTCGCTTCACGTTCGCCTGACGTTTAGGATCGCTGCTCACACTCGATGCTCCAGCTACGCTGCCTGTGGTGTGCTTCGCTTGCCTAGCGATAGTCTTCGCTCCACGCTGAAGGGCCTTCGCCTATCCGCCTGCGTGGTGGCCAGCGCTACACGCTATCGTGCCTGCGATTTGCTGCCTTGCGTGTCGGCTCCAGTGATTACGTTGTGCTCGCCTCCTTCAGTGTTCGCCAACGCTCACGCTCGACCTCCGCCTTGTGGACTTAGTTCGCCTACGGCTGTTGGGCAGCTGGGGCACCCCACGCAGCTGGCTGGGCAGCAGCCAGAAAAGATACAGGCAGCTCTGTCAGAGATTCAGCAGGCGACCAGTTCAAGAAAAATTCAGCAGGCGACCAGCTCCAAGAGAGGTTCAACAGGCGACCTTGCTCTGATACCAGTTGATGGGGAGAAACTGTAATTAGGGTTTAGAGATCATTCATGGGAGACATACACAGAGAAGCAAGGGAGAGAGGGAGGAGAGAGAGTTGTGGGGATAAGTCAACTCATGAAAAGCATGAGTGTGTGACTCCCCTATCACACATGTATATTGCACTAGTACACATAGTGCACTTAGTACATTAAAAGTACTAAGTGTACTATGTACTATAACTTATGGGCTTGTACACACTATAAGGGTGGGCATAACGCCTTTACCCCAACAGGTATGCCTAAGTCAATTGTGGGGGATAGAGATCCCGAAACAACGAGCCTCGTTTGGAGAGCTCTATTTGATAACATGGGCACCAAGCTGAATTTTTCATCGGCTTACACATGGACAAAGTGCAACCGCAAATTCAGTTGTATTGGATTTGCTTAAATGCTATGTGGCAGATCAAAAATCTTCTTGGAAAAAGTATCTACCACTTCTGGAATTTGCATCCAATACTAAGGTACATGCTTCTACATGCAAGGCTCCTTTTGAGATCATGTATGGCAAAGCGGTATTGCCACCCATCCTACACACTAAGGATGAGATTTTCGCTACCGATGAGTACGTAAGGAACCTTGATATTGCCTTTGCACAGGTTCAGACAGCCATTAAACGTTCTCAAGCAAAGCATAAGAAGGCTCCCGACAAGCATAGAAGGCAATTGGATATCAAAGAACATGATTTGGTGTTGCTGAAATTTGAGATAGCCATGCTTAATAAGAGACATGGTAAGGAGGGCCATGTCCTAAGCTCTACCGTATTATGGACCCTTCAAAGTGATCAAAAAGATAAATGATGTGGCTTTTCGGCTTGCTTTACCGGACCATTGGAAGATACACAATGCATTCCATGTGAGCCTCTTGCACAAGTATGTGGGACCTCCACCTGTGGAACCAATCCTAGAGGATCCACTGGAAGTGGATGAGCTGGAAAAGGTTTTGCAACCCTAACAAATTGTCTTTCATAAAGAGCGTAAACTTGCAGGTGACAAGTTACAAAGACGCTATCTTGTAGACAAGGGGTAAGTATACTACTTTACTCTATGTTGCTCATTTTATGAGCAAACGGCAAATTTTTTTGTTTTACAGGTCCACACTTCATTAAAGTTCAAGCGGACAATTCATATAGAGGTTGACTCTCGGTCGGCCAGACACATATACAGGCATCCTTTTCTGCATGTTATGAGCTTTGAGTGGCCTCCCACATGTCAAGAGGATAGATGGTTTGGATAGATGGCCCAATAGACACCCTCCACTCATCCTCTACATGTTGGGAAAGCTTCTCTCTCCTCTCTCTAGAAGTGGGCGCCAACCATATAGAAGCTTCTCTTTTCATTTTTGGACACACACTTATAGAAAAGCTGATTTTCTTCTTTTCCATGATTCCCATAACCATGAAAGCTTGAGAAATCTTGTCTTCTACTTATATGGTCTCCATATGATCACCAATTTGCAAAATTCCTCTTCTATTCATGAATATGGAGCCTCCTAAGTATTCTATCGCCCAAAAGTTTTTGTAAACCCTAATTTTGTCTGAAACCCTAATTTTGGGACAGCCATAGTACATCTATAGCCCTCTGCTTTGGACATCGTTTGCACCTAAAAGCCCAAATTTTGGAGTCCGAATACCTACTGAAAACCCTAATTTCAGTCGGGAGTGCAAATGGACCCCTAGAAGCGTGGACATCAACCATACGATAGTTGTACTCAAAGGTAAGAAGCAAAATTGTGGTAAGAGCGCATTTAAGCTCTCTTTCACTTACTCAATATCCAAATACTAATCATTATGGTCCTATGTCTCGGTCTTGGCACACACAATGTTTGTGTATGGATGTATGGATGCCAATGGAGCATAGTTGCATTTGATTAGCTATGAGGGATCGAGGAGTGAGACTGTGAAATTAAATGGAAGCTATGGAAGCAATCAACCACATCACCAACCATGTTTGCAACGCTGTTTTCATTTGCATGAATGCCTATGGACAGTTTGTTATGTGAATGCCGTGAAGCTTGTAACAGGAACCTTGATAATACAATCTATTACAAGGGGGGTCGACCCTTTCTGGCCCTAGTGCAATGTGCAAGTGATTTCAATTTTCAGCTTTGTTAAGCTTCATTTTGTGGTGCCACTTTCAACTTGTTTAATTGTGTTAATTGCTTAAGTGTAAGGTCAAATTGTGATCAACCCCGATTGGGGGAGTCTTGTTCTCTCTCTCTCTCTCTCTCTCTCTCTCTCTCTCTCTCTCTCTCTCATACAGGTACTCCGATTTGTCTCATAGGCCGAGTTCGGTCTTTTGGAAGACGTTAATAAAATCTTTCTTTTCTTTCTTTCTTTCTCTCTCTTTCTCTCTCATTTGCTGTTTGGGACCCTGAAAATCAGTTTTCTGATCACTTTATCGCTGAAAAAGCAGTTAAACAGCTTGACCTCAGTTTGTTACTGATGTTGGTCGTCATAGAGATGCATTTCAGCTGTGTATTGGTATTTTCCCCTTGATTAGAGCCGTGTCCGGCTGGTTCTCTCTCTAAAGAAGGGGCAAACCGCTAATTCACTCTCTATTGTGTCGTATGGCTATTTGGCTAGATTTTATCAATACGGCTGTGTATGGCTGTTGTCTCTTTCTTCTAGCAGTTTTGAAGAGGAAGGATATGTTATGTAAAACTTTGATGATCTTTGGAAATCTGGTGTTGTGAACACCCTCACCTCTGAGAACTTGTAAGAACTCTTGGTATCAAGAAGTTATCCATAAGGAGGGGGCCGGCCCGTTCCGGTCCCAATGTTGTGTGTTGTCTTCTTCATCTTTGTTTTGAACAATTTGGTTTATTGAGAGTTGTGACAAAGCTTTGAACACTTAGAATAGAGTGTTGTGGATATCGTGGTTGTGTCGACCAGATAGCCCCCAGCCTGATTTGGTTTCATCATGGCATGATGCCTGAATAGGAATTTACTAGCAAAAATCAGATTTGGTACACTTGAAAGTGTTTGGGTGCATTGCATATGTACATGTACTAGATAAGGTGAGAAGCAAATTGGATCCCAAGGAAAAAAAAATGCATCTTTATCAACTATTCCCTTGAGCAAAAAGGTTATATAGATGCTATAACCTCACTATGCATGAGATGCGAGTGAGCAAGGATGTTGTGTTTGGTGAGATGAGTAGCTCGTACACACCACTGAAGGATTCCATAGAGGCTGATGCAAACAACAATGTGGCTGCAATGAATGGAGAGCAGCAACCACATGTGCTCAATGGACCAGGAGAGTCCTCTAGCAAGGAGTCTATTGTTAGACCTTGGTCACAAAGGTTGAGACAGAATGCCAAGAATTTTGATACAACATTTGGTGGTACTACATGTGCTGAAAATTCAGCAAATTCATATGTCACATAAGGGAAAAGAGAAGGTGGATAAGCCTTTCATAAAGCCTGATGTTTCAACAGGTCATTCCTTTGTTACTGGGGATGATGGCTCAGAATATAGAGCCTTGACGAGAAGTTTGGGATCTCAGCTATTTGTTACACCTAGTGTACAAAGAACCAAAGCAATGTTGCCGTAGTGATCTAGGTGTATACAGGTCTACAAGGGCCAAATATCTAGTGGAAAGATTGAGATATGATGGGTATACAACCTATCATAAATAAACGGTCAAAGCAGTACAAGAGATAGAGCCCACATGTTTTGAGGAGACACTTGGACATAAGCATTGAAAAGATGCCATAGACGAAGAGATGGCTATATAGAATGCAAATGAGACATGGGAGTTGGTGCCTTTGCCTAAGGAGAAGAAGGCAATTGAATCCACGTAGGTCTACAAAGTAAAGCAAAATTCATGTGTGCAGGTACAAGGCAAGATTGGTAGCCAAAGGATATGCAATACATACCTATGGCATTGACTATGAGGAGACTTTCAGTCAGGTTGCTAGGATGGCAATCATTGCTATGGCTGCAGCTAAAGAATGGCCTTTACATCAAATGGATGTGCAAAATACATTTTTACATGGTGATTTACAAGAGGAGGTTTACATGGTGCAGCCACCAAGATATGAGAACTATGCACATCCAAATTTTGTTCGTAAGTTGCATAGAGCCTTGTATGGCTTTAAGCAAGCACCTAGAGCATGGTCAACCAAGATAGAAGAGCATCTCGTCATTATTGCATTTCATATATCTACAACAGATTTTTCATCATATGTGAAAAAGACTAATAGGAGCATTGTTCTAGTAGTCATCTATATATACCTAGATGAATCCAAGAATATGTCCAAATTCACCTTTTAGGAACGTGCATGTTATATACTCATGGTAGTCACCCCACAAGACTATATAACTATCAACTCCATTATGCATAGTATGGACTAGATACTACAACATCCCCACTAACGTCATCAGTGCCCAATAGTGGGTGTAGAACTCTGTATCAAGATATGCTCACACACACGCACCCCACACACACACACACACACAGACACACACACACACATAAGAGCATATATTCACACAAAGCTCTTTGTACTGAGTTTCTATCAAACCTCCGAAAATGCAGGGCAAACTCAACCATAATGAAGCCTAGCACTAAGGGAAGTAGCAAATAGAAAGAATTAGTACAACAAATAAGTAGTCATCTATGTTGATGACTTGATTGCCACAAGGGACGGTGAGTGACATTCATAAGGTGAAGATGCTCCTTAAGAAAAAGTTTGAAATAAAGGATTTAGGTGAGCTGCAAATCTACGATACTTCCTAGGTATAGAGGTGATTAGATCGTTTGGCTTTGCAAAGGTAGCATGTCCAAGTATGGAACGAACAGGTTATAAGCCAATCTAATTGCCATTGAAGCAAAACACAAAATTGACTACAGATGCAGGTGATCTTTTGGAGGACCCTACTATGTACAAGCGCATTGTAGGAAATTTGATCTACATGACTATCTCCAGGCTAGATTTGAGCTGCGTGTTGAATTGGTGAATCCGTTTATGCAAGGCCCAACTAGGAGGATAATGTCCACAGTACACTATGGATATTTCCATGAGACTGGAGTACATATACAAATACATGGATATATAAATGCAAATTGGGCTAACAGTGTCTCAGACAGGAAATCTACTAGCTGCTTTATATTTTCTTTTGGGAGTGTTGTTGTTAGGTGGAGCAACAAAAAGCAACCAACGGTTGCTTGCTTTGTCGGGTACAGCGATCAAAACAAGGACGTTACTTTGGTAGCATGTGAGGTAGATTGGTTACAGAAGCTACTTACAAATATGGGTGAGTCCATGGATAGGACTGCTGTCATTTATTGTGACAACATGAGCAGCATATAGTTGGCTAGTAACCCAGCGTATCATGCTAGGACAAAGCACATTGAGGTGCATTATCATTTTGTGAGGGAGAAAATTCTAACAAGTGATGTGGATTTGGTATACGTCAACACAAAGGATCATGCGGCTGACATCTTCACAAAGTCATTGGGTATAGAGAAGCTCCACGGGTTCACGCGCTTACTTGGAGTACAGGGTATGGAGTTGAGCTCAAGGAGTGTTGAGATATCGACCTCAGCTAGTGCAAATATGGATGACACACCAGGATGAATTCTTCACACTTATGCCACAGGCATGGTTGATGAGATTATGGGTGATATGCCGCCTGTGAACTACAGGCTGTGTGACAACCACTTTGTTCACTAGAGTTGTGGCATAGTTATAGCATCGAGCAGTGGAGTCAGGAATAAAAAATGTAATATCATCACACCCCACGTAAAAATATGCCAGCACTGAGCTATCGGGCTCTAGAGTCCTAAATATATTCAATCGTCGTGGGCATACCATGATGCTTGAATATCTAGGCTAAAATATATATGTCACATGTTGTCAAGTGATATTCTTCCATGCCAGAACCACAACAATCCACCATATAGTATCATTTCCCTGAGGAGTCTTGGGTAGGACAACGCTAACTTTGCCCTTCACTTTCTCACTTCAGGTTATCGCCCTCGACATTGCCACACCCCACTGGACTCCTGAAACCCAAGTCTACGAACGATGGAAGCTCGTCATTAGCATATCCACATGTACATGCATGGAAGGTCTCTCGAATTGGATCAAGGAGTTGTCTCCTGCTAATCGCATTTATGGCTCAAAATATGGTGTAAGGAAAGAGAGCTAAAGATCAAACACCCATGATTGGATTATCGCGAGCATAATTTTTGATGCCAAACCTCCACATAGAAGGGCTTAGAAAGAACTTTGGGTGATTATGCAAGCAGCAAGAATTTGGGCTTGGAGAAAAGCAGACTAGATGGGGGACGTTCATGATCGCTTACAGATAGCATGAACATCACACCCATAAGAATCTGTGAGAGATGATTGAGGGCACGAGCTCCCAAACAAGAGACATGGCACACTGGAGACATTGAGGACGGCATTTTTCAATGTGGTTGTGCTAGGCTTGCAAGAGGCACTTTGGAAGGTTTAATGGTATGTTGACCTCATAATCATGAGGTAGTTTTGGAAATCAATGCTCCAACCTTAGCAGTGTGACCGTGTGGGTGACATGTTGCTCTATTTTGTAAAGTCCCCTTTATGAGGAGTAGCCGTTGTGTGTTGGGCATGTCCGAGCACCCACAATACCCAGCTTTGACACTGGATCTTAGTCATAGGTGACCGGATGGTTGTGAGACCACTCTGTAAACTTGGCACTATGCCAAGTAGGATGCATGTAAATGCAGGTCGATAAGACTTCACACTTGGGTAGAAGGAGATGTTCTCGAGACACCTTGTCCTCGGGTTGTGGGGTCCGAACGGACACACAAATGACCTCAGATGACCTTGGAAGTTGCACTCAGACCTTCAGTCTAATGTTTAGTCTATTATTGTCCCAACCAGGTGATGTAGTCAGTTCGGTCCAGCTGGAACAATCGTAGGATGGCCGACATGGACAGACCTATGATAGGACCAACCCTCGGTACTATATCCAGACAGGTTCGGCAACCTCCTTCGTCACATTGAGATCATCGAGTTTAGATCTATCTTCACTGCATTGTACGCCCTTGCTTGTACACAATTTCAGAGTCTGCCTAGATCGCCATCAAAGCTCCTTGCCATAGCACATGAGTGGACAGACAATAATTCAATATTATTCTCCATCTCTCTTGCATTCAGTTTCTTGTCTTCTGGAAGATTCTGAAGTTTGTGTGAGCACACAAGTCGTATTTTCTAACAGAAGTTAGGGCTACAATCGCTTTAATTACTTGCCGGGTATGACCCACACCCCTTGGAAGGCCTTCATGATGTCCTTCTAACCTCAAAATAAGACAAAGAAACTTGTAGGGGAAAAGGAGAAAGCAGTTAGGAAGCAGAGAGTTTCAACTCATACTTAACCAAGCACATGGAAATAGGTTAGTGGCACCTTTTTTGAGGGAAGCCTTCTTGCTGTACAGAAAAAACCATGAAAATGAAAGATTTATAATTACAAAAATAAACGCAAATAGATGCATGCAATAAGAAAAGCCAAGTTAGTGATGCAAGCAAAATTTACTGCAGAACATTGTAATTTTAAAGAATAGCATTCCAGCAATTATATATGGAAACAACACTTTGCTAAGACCAAAACCATACGATCAAGATAGTGCACATAATACTCAGGTCCCACTTTAGCATCTCGCCGGTCCACGATTTCAGCAGTGTCTGCAAAGCACGAGTTAATTATTACATCTTTGAAAAAAACTTTGCATAGGCAAAAATTAAAATACAGTGACAGTTTTTGCAAAGCTTGGCCTGAAACACCACAAATCATAAAACTTCTTAAAGGCAACTAGTTAAATAAGCAAACCCATGCACTACAGGTATTTCACAAAAATCAGCAGCATATCAAAATAATACACAACTGTCAACAGCTATGCAAGTCGAAAGTCCTGCACATTTTACAAAAATTGAAGCGCACAGTTTGCAGTTCCACAGTATAAAAAAATCATGAAGCGGTCAAGCTGGAGATCTAGATTTGTCTTATAAATTGTTTTTGAGCTTGAAAAAATAAAATCCAAGTGAGGAAAAAAAAAAAAGGATAGGGCCCCTTTCATTTCATATCCAAGTTGTAGAATGGTCATTTGTCTTGCTTAGGTCCATGTACCACAAATATTTGCACTGTGCCCATGTGGAGTCTTCAAATAGTAGCACTCTTGTAACTATCTAAATGTTGGTGTTACACATCCTCAAACCTTGTTGAATGCACTTATCTTACTCGTCCCATTGTAGGCCAGATGCTCCAACAAACATGGAACAAATACTATAATGACCAAATCAAGCCAGCATCTTCCTTTCTTTAATGGACATTCGGAATGATGAAAGAAAGGAAAAGGTCAAACAATGAAAAGAACAAATAAGTATGAATGTCACCCATCCCAAAAAACTGAGGGTAAATATCCCAGAAAGTGCAAGAAGCAAGCAAGCACAACAGGTTGGGGATGGTAGAACATTCTGTGCACACGTCACTGGAAAAGCACAAACAAAGCACAGGAATGCAAAAAGTATGCAATTTTGCAACATTGTCATGTACATCAATAATTTACTAAGAAGTTAGTCTTTTAAAACTAGCACTTTGAATTTGCATAATGTTTGGTAGTGAGGCAAGTAGTCTTATTACAAGACTCCACTATAGCAAGAGACGAGGGTCCATACATGAGGGAAGAAGAAAGGAGTGTTCTTGTTGAACTAGCTGGAAACGGGCCTAAAAGCATTGTTTCTATTTGAGACAGTTACCGCATATGCAACAGATGAGCATTCAATTGGCTGCAATGCATTTGTCCAATGACTGATGGTATGCAAGTACCCTTCTAAGCATTTACCTAAAAGACATGTTTCTATTTGATACATTTACCCCTAACCCTCAAAATGCATGCATTAAGTATAAAAAGACAATCTATCAAGTATCACCTCTTTTCTGAGGGTACAAAATAGGAAACTACTAGCAGCACGTATGCACAACTATCAACCCAACAAACTAACTTTACAAAATCAATGCAAGAAAGAAAATGGTGTCAATACTTACGATAGATATTATCCCATGAAGAGAGACAAAGGACACGAGCACCAACTTCAAATCTCATTTTTGAGCCAGTTCCCGAGAGTAGGACACCATCATCTCCCTCAGATAATAATGAGTCACCCTGAAATCAAGGAAAAGAGTGATAAATAAAATTCTCTCTCTCTCTCTCTCTCTCTCTCTCTCTCTCTCTCTCTCTCTCTCTCTCTCTCTAACACCATCATTTACCGAGGGATTAGTGTTGGTTTTTTCTATATATGTCGTCTTTTTTTTTCCATGATGAGATTCCATGGACACATTGTACACCTTTTGTCCCATAGACCCATTGGGCCTTTTGCAAGACGTTAATATATATCTTCATCTTCTTCTCTATGGCAGCTCTATACACGATATCGCCTACACAGCCTCTTCCACCGAAGATGCTATACATGGCAGCTCTATACACGAGAGACATGGATATCGCCTACACAGCCTCTTCCACCGAAGATGCTATACTACAGAGATCACTTCATGAGTATCACTGATGATGGATTTATAGAGAGGCCTAGATACATGGAGGGCTTTTTACCACACGGCTCCCGAGTGGCTATTGGTCAGCTCAGAGTTTCATCACACCGATTGGAGATTGAGACTGGCAGAGCAGCACGGATCCCCCGAGAGGAGAGGGTATGCAGATTGTGCAGAGAGGAGGTGGAGAGTGAGGAGCATTATGTATGCAGATGCAGAGCATATACAGCCATCAGAGAGAGATATCCCATTTTATTCAGAGAGCCACATTCCCTACACCAGATCTTCGAGGCAGCAGACCAGCGCATACTGGGGAGATACATTCTAGACATACAGCGCCACAGAGAGACATTATTACAAGCTCAGACAGCTCCAGAGGGGGGGCGACAGACACAGATTACTACATTTTTTTCAGAGATCCATCCCCCTCCCAGACCCTACACGGCAGGGAATTACTCTCCAGAGAGCAGAGACACTTAGAGCCCGCAGGAGACAGAGGACACCTGGCTTTCGGACACCACGCCTATACCAGAGAGAGATGACAGAGATCAGAGCTCAGTTTCACAGAGAGGGTGCGGAGCGACTGGCTTGCTTCAGAGCACACCCAAGCATGTTCTTCAGGGAGCTGTGGACACCCCCTTCACTGATGTATACCATTTTATACCCCCAATATGGTACAGGATGGAGCTAGCTAGGTTGCATATCATGATTGTATACTCCATGCATATAGCTTTGCATTCTCCTAGTAGTAGAGCTCCATCCCCTGCACACCCAGATTCAGCTTTTTTTGTTCAGTACTTTTTCATTTTGTTGGGATGACAGAGGATACCCCATACAGGTACTCCGATTTGTCTCATAGGCCGAGTTCGGTCTTTTGGAAGACGTTAATAAAATCTTTCTTTCTTTCTTTCTTTCTCTCATTACACCCGCGTCCATTTTGATCACGCGCTAGACCCTGTTTACTCGGATCACATCTACCACCGCCTCCAAGATGTGGATCCTACTTTCCCCCTACCCGCCCTCACATCACAGCTCACCGCCATTCTCCACACATCCACCACCACTTCTTTCATCTACAACAAGCCACCTTGCGGTTCCATGCCCCATAACTGTTAGTATGATGACGAATGCCAAGCCATACACTCCTATCTTAAGCATGAGGTACGGATTGGGCAAATCACAAAGCGCCAAGCGCAGCGGATTTGTCAACCCCTCACCCGGTGCAAGAAACCCAAGTGCCCCATAAAACGTGTATGTGGGGTGCATTTTGGGCAAGATGCAATGGGCATCATTCCCAAAAGATGGATCAGTTAGGGCTGTCCAGAAATTACAGCTTATACATAGTGATGTATGTGGTTCCATAAGGCCACCATCGATCGTAAGATATCCCTAGGTGCATCCATTGAAGGCAAAGTCAAACGTTTTTACATGCTTTAGACACTTTGTTTCTATGGCTAAAGATGTGTCTACATGACACATGTGTCCGTACAGATCGAGGGGGCGGAGTATATGTCAAAGGAGTTTCATGTATATATGGCTAAAAGAGGCATAAAACATCAATGCTTAGTGCCTTATACACCTCAGCAAATTGGTGTGGCTAAGAGGAAGAATAGATCTCTCATGGAGAAGGCACGTTGCATGGTTAAAGGCCAAGATTTGCCTCATGTTTTTTGGTTGGAGACAGTTATGTTTGCCAATTACGCGCTAAACAAATGCCCCACCAAGGCCTTGCAAGCAGACAATTACCCCTTATGAAGCTTGGAATGGCAAGAAGCCCTCTGTGGCTCAAATTTGCGTGTTTTTGGTTGTCTTGCTTATACTCTTCTGCCTAAGCAATAACGCAATAAGTGTTAGCAATTTCAACCCCAGTTTCTGCTCTTTTATATGGTGCCCATTTGGTCCCCTTTTGTATGGCCCTTGCTTGTGGGCTGGCCACCCCTTTTTACTATTTTTCTGGGATTTTTCCTAACCATTCTGGCATTTTTCCAGTCGGCCATGTCCAACAGCTCCAGTCGGCCTGTTTATGAGCCCAACACTTCCCCACTATAAATAGTGGGTGCTGGCCTCTCATTTCTCATTCAGTCTTGTACATATTATGCTCCCTCACTTATGAGACTAACAGTGTCTCTTGCTTGGGACTGTTTTGGTTCAGTATATTGAGCATAGTTTGCTCCATATCTCTCTCTCTCTTGCACTCTCTGTTCAGCACATTGCCACTCTGCTTCCGCTCTGTGCACTCTTTCGTGATATCATCGCTCCCGGTTTAGCAACCTTTCTGCTGCCCCAGATTCAGCCCTGTTTTCAGCACCTACTCCTCTGCGTTTTCTTCCAGATTCATAGCTTTTGCTGCTGCGTTTTCTGGACAGCACCCTGCTGGTCGCTTATCCTTTAGATTGGCTTCACCGATTCAGCCATCTGGCTCTTGTTGATCAGCGTTTCATTGCCCACTTGGAGATTGGACTGCAAGCGGCCTGTTTTCTACAGGACAGCACTTGTTCACTGCTGCGTTTTCCTCTCCAGTAGCCCTTTCCCTTTGCAGAGGAGGCTTGTGGTGTTGCAGGCTTTGGTGGCACTCTTGGTACATGTGGAGGACACCTTTTCTTCAGAGTTTGTGCATTTCTTGAGATTGAGCCCAAGCTTTTGTGATGGCTGCTCCCGCTTCTCTTCATATGTTTGCTGAGTCTGCCAAGTTGGATGGTTCCAACTACACCCTATGGACCGGCCAATGCCACCCCTCCCACCCTTGCTTCCGGTGGTGTGACTCAGGCACAAATTGATATTTGGCAGTCGAATGATCGACGTGTTTTCTCCTTCCTGATGTTGAACTGTCAAGATGCTGTTCTCTCTCATGTGCGTACAGCAGATGCTGCACATGAAGTTTGGAAGGCTTTTGCAGATTTCTATGAGATTAAGTCTCCGGGTCAGATTTTGGCATTGGAAACGCAACTTATGAACTTATCAGTTTCTACGTTTCCATCTTTATCTGCTTTCATCTCGAAGATGAAAGATCTCCGAGACGAACTTGCTGTTTGTGGCAAGGACATCTCCACAGAGGATATGGCTATTCGACTGCTCTCCAAACTTCCAGAGAGGTTTGATGCATACTTTCAATCTCTGGTTTCTTCTCCTCGTCCTGTTCCAGTTACTTGGGAGGAAGTTCTCCCCTCCGTTATGCAGATTGAGTCTCGCTTTGAGGAGCAGACTGGCACCTCCAGTGGCCCTGATGGAGCTTTGGCAGCACGAGATAAAGGGAAGACTCAAAAGAAAGGAAAAGGGGGTTCTAACAAGAACTCCAAGGATTCCGATAAGGATAAAGACAACAAATCTTCAAAGAATAAGGACATTGAATGTCATTATTGTGGCAAGAAGGGTCACAAGTCACCCCAATGTCACAAGAAGAAGCGTGATGAAGCAGAAAAAAGAACTTTCCTCAACGGCGGTGTCTCAACCCAAGAAGCATGATGGAATTCTTCTCTAGCAGGTACTCGGCGTATACTTGCTCTTGTGACTTCTCAGTCACGGTCTTGGATTGTTGATAGCGGTGCTACTGCTCATATGACACCCCATCGAGATTGGTTCGAGGACTTCACTGCCAGATCAGGCGAGATCACTCTAGGTGATTCTTCTTCTGTGCCAGTGCATGGTCATGGCACTATCCCCATCTTCCGTTCTGACGAGGACAAGAGGTACTTCTCTGATGTTCTGTATATTCCAGATTTGGCTTTTAACCTTTTGTCAGTGAGTGCTCTTACAGCTCAGGGTGCGGAGGTGATCTTTTCTCGTTATGAGATTACCATTCGTGATAAGACGACTGGTAGCATCTTGGCTCAGGGAGTCCAAGATAGTGGCCTCTACAAATTGACCGCTCTGCTTTCTTCTAGTGCTTCTTCTGCTCTTTGGCATGCTCGGTTTGGCCATTTGAGCTATCAGCTTCTGCAGCGAGCTTCGAAGGATGGGTTGGTTGATGGATTACCGACTATCAAGCCTCTGTCTTCTGCTTGTTCCTCTTGTTTACAGGGGAAGCAACACCGAGCCGCCTTTCCAAAGGAGGCGACACACAGATCTTCGACGTCACTTGCTCTCATTCATGCAGACTTATGTGGTCCTATAAGTACCGCGTCTTTGAGTAAGGCATTGTACATGCTCGTGATGGTGGATGATTTTACCAGATATACTTGGGTCTTCTTTCTGAAGACCAAGGATGAGACTTTTCATCACTTCTGTGATTGGAAAGCTGAGGTGGAAAAAGAGACCAGTCACTCGGTCAAGGCTCTCAGGACCGATGGAGGGGGTGAGTTCACATCCCAGGAGTTTCAGCAATATTGCAAGACACATGGCATTCGGAGACAGCTTACTACAGCATATACTCCATCACAGAATGGAGTTGCCGAGAGGAAGAACAGGACCATTATGGAGATGGCCCATGATATGCTTGAGCATTCTTCATTACCTCCACGTTTCTGGGCTGAGGCGGCTTCCACTGTTGTCTACATTCAGAATAGGTCTCCTATTGCTGCTCTTCCCGACAAAACTCCATATGAGGTTTTCCATGGTGAGAAGCCCTCCATTGTTCATTTCCGGATATTTGGATGTACGGCGTATGTTCATGTGCCTAAGGAGCACCGCTCCAAGTTGGACTCGAAGTCTCAGCGCATGACTTTTCTCGGATACAGCACTGTGTCCAAGGCATATCGTCTTTATGATCCTCAGGCCGATAAAGTTGTTGTGAGCCGTGATGTGGTGTTCGACGAGACTCCTAAATCTTCAGAGAGGGGTGGTGAGCTTCTTCTTCCTGCACCTCCTCCTCCTTCTCCTCCTACTCCCGCTGTTACTGTTACACCTCCACATGAGGATACTCAGTCAGATGATGATGACCCTGCTCCTCCTCCGGCGAGTTCGAGCAGATCTGTACCTGGTTGGTATTATCAGACAATTCGTGATTCTGGGTTACGTGAGCTTCCTTCTGCTCCTCCGCCTGGTTCTCTTCGGCGTTCTTCCAAAGTTACAGGGAAACAAATTCATGAGGGCAACATGTTTGTTAATTATGCTCTTATGTCTACAATCATTAATGGTCCTTCTAATCCCACTTCTGTAGACGAGGCTCTTTCACATGAGTCTTGGCGTCATGCTCTGCAGACAGGGCTGGATGCTATCGAACGGAATGGCACTTGGATTTTAGTGCCTCGGCCTTTGCAGCGTAAGGTGATTGGTGTGCGTTGGATTTTCAAATCAAAGTTCCGAGCTGATGGCAGCTTGGACAAGCACAAGGCGAGGTTGGTTGCCAAGGGTTATGCTCAGCGCCCTGGTGTCGACTTCGATGAGACCTTCGCTCCGACGGCCCGGATGACTACCATTCGCACCGTTCTTGCACTTGCAGGACATCATAGATGGCCCGTTTTCCAGATGGACGTCAAGTCGGCTTTCCTAAATGGAGAGCTTACACAGGAGGTTTATATTGATCAGCCACCAAGATTTGTTGTTCGTGATTCTGGGTTACGTGAGCTTCCTTCTGCTCCTCCGCCTGGTTCTCTTCGGCGTTCTTCCAAAGTTACAGGGAAACAAATTCATATGTGCAACATGTTTGTTAATTATGCTCTTATGTCTACAATCATTAATGGTCCTTCTAATCCCACTTCTGTAGACGAGGCTCTTTCACATGAGTCTTGGCGTCATGCTCTGCAGACAGGGCTGGATGCTATCGAACGGAATGGCACTTGGATTTTGGTGCCTCGGCCTTTGCAACGTAAGGTGATTGGTGTGCGTTGGATTTTCAAATCAAAGTTCCGAGCTGATGGCAGCTTGGACAAGCACAAGGCGAGGTTGGTTGCCAAGGGTTATGCTCAGCGCCCTGGTGTCGACTTCGATGAGACCTTCGCTCCGACGGCCCAGATGACTACCATTCGCACCGTTCTTGCACTTGCAGGACATCATAGATGGCCCGTTTTCCAGATGGACGTCAAGTCGGCTTTCCTAAATGGAGAGCTTACACAGGAGGTTTATATTGATCAGCCACCAAGATTTGTTGTTCCGGGCAAACAGGATCATGTGTACCGGCTAAAGAAGGCTTTATATGGTCTAAAGCAGGCTCCGCGGGCTTGGTACCAGAGGATTGATGAGTTCTTTCAAAAGCTCGGCCTGCGCCGTTCTCATGCAGATTCGAACCTTTATATCCTCCTTGAGAGGGGGTCGATTGTTATCATTGTGGTCTATGTTGATGACCTCATCTTTACAGGTTCTTATTTTGTGTGGATCCGATCTGTTATGGATGCTTTGGAGACAGAGTTTGAGATGACGGATCTTGGCCTCTTGCATTATTTTCTTGGCTTTGAGATTTGGCAGACCTCGAAGGGCATTTTCTTCTCTCAGCAGAAGTACACTCGGGAGATTCTCGACAGATTTCAGATGACTAGGTGCAAACCAGTATCTTCTCCTATGCATATTGGTGAGAAGCTTTCTTCACTTGATGCTTCTCCAAGGACTGATCAGGGACAGTATCGGATTCTCATCGGTTGTTTGGTATGTTTGACCTACTCCCAATTGGACATATGCTTCCTTCTCATCCAAACCCCGTCAACAGTATTGGCGGTGTGCTCTCGGAGTTCTTCGGTACTTGCGTGGCACTCTGGATTTTGGCATCTTTTATGGCCAAGGACGCACTCTTGTTCGATGGTCTGACTCAGATGGGGCTGGAGATCCAGATACACGGCGTTCGACCACTGGTTGTGTTTTTTCACTTGGGTCTGGAGCCATTTCTTGGAGCAGTAAAAAGCAGCCTACTGTAGCGCTTTCCTCTACCGAGGCGGAGTACCGTGCAATTTGTTATGCTACATGTGAGGCGATATGGTTGCGGAGATTATTGGAGGAGCTCCGCTGTCCTCCTACCGGATCTACTCTTCTTTGGTGTGACAATCAGAGTTGCATCGCCATCACCAAGAACCCTGTGTTTCATGCTCGTACGAAACACATTGAGATTCAGTATCACTATGTTCGTGAACGGGTTCTTGCTGGAGATTTGCATTTGGAGTATTGTCCTTCCGCGGAGAATGCTGCTTATTTGTTCACCAAGCCGGTTTCTCAGGCTTCCTTGGCTCCTCATCTTCAGATTCTCGGAGTTTGTTCAGCATCTGGTGCTGAGAGGGGGGTGTTAGCACTTTCATTCCCAGTTTCTGCTCTTTTATGGTGCCCATTTGCTTCCCTTTTGTATGGCCCTTGCTTGTGGGCTGGCCACCCCTTTTTACTATTTTTCTGGGATTTTTCCCAACCATTCTGGCATTTTTCCAGTCGGCCATGTCCAACAGCTCCAGTCGGCCTGTTTATGAGCTCCAGTCGGCCAACACTTCCCCACTATAAATAGTGGGTGCTGGCCTCTCATTTCTCATTCAATCTTGTACATATTCTGCTCCCTCACTTATGAGACTAACAGTGTCTCTGGCTTGGGACTGTTTTGGTTCAATATATTCAGCATAGTTTGCTCCATATCTCTCTCTCTCTCTTGCACTCTCTGTTCAGCACATTCTAGTGCCAGTGTGCTTCCGCTCTATGCACTCTTTCAATAAGCTAGAGATCAAGGAGCCACATAGTAGCGTGGGGCTATGTAACATGCGGAAGCTTGGGGGGAGATCGATAACTTCAATGCTCAAAAATCAACACACGTTTCACGACGAGAATAATGCACAAAACTAAAAAATAGATGTGCAGAAAATAGAGAGAGAGATAGAGAGGGAGAAGAGGACACAGTATTGGGTCCCAAATACCCTCTGTAGGGCCCCACCACAAATGGTGTATTCGCTTTTATTAGAATGATGCAGACTCTGAAATAAAAGACTGAACATGAACCTTCTTGGCTGAGATAGATCTCTGCCCTTGACCTTCAATCCTTCACCCTTGCGTTAGCTTCTTCCTTGGCTGTCCTAGCCCTTGAGTTAGCTTCAACACATTGTGAATTATGAGATGGGTGGGACTGAATTATGGCTTGGATTTATATACCCCTTAGTGATGCTAGCAAAATAGCATTTAATGCTGCTCTTCACGACTTGCAAAATAGCATTTAATGCTGAATAATCCCACATGTTCACACCAACCCAGCTGCTCGCTTCTGTCCAGGCTATTTGGGCAGCCCTATGCTCTGGCCGCCTACAGTCCTGGCTGCCCTATGGGCTAGCCGACTAGCTGGGCTGGCCCAAATGCATGTCGGCTGGTTGGACCGGCCCCTAGTGCATGTCGGCTGGCTGGACTGGACCCTAGCCGACAAGGCCCCAACTTCCTTGGCTGGTGGGCAAAGGCCATGGACCCCTTGGGGTGGCCTAAGGCCTACCCCCGCCCAAACATGGGATATAATACCCCTTTCTAGGGTAACCCTAAGGAATGCCCCCTTCTACATGCAACCTACATGCCCTACACAGATGTCTGGCATTTGGTCACAGACCAAACACACAGAGCAACTGACATCATTCCAGAGGGAGACTCACAGCGCGGACTGGCACTGCTTCATGTGCAAGACAATGCACACCTAACCTTGGACGCATGTGCAGGACAATGCACACCTGACCTCGGACGCATGGAGTGGAACCCTGGCTGACTCATCACGGACTACGCTCACATGGGACCAGTTTTCCACCTCAAGTCCTGCACCTTCTTGTTCAGATATGTCTACGTGGCATCCGAGTGCGGGATGCACGTGACATCCTCTTCTGCTTAACTTGACAGAAGCTACATAGCCTCCAAATAGTCCATCAAAAGCCGGGTAGCCGTCGAAGAACTCTTTGTCAAGCCATACCGCTTCATGGGTCCCTCGGTCTTGAAACTTTGTGAGGAACTGTCTTTGTCTTCGGTCTGAGCCATGCTTGAAGCGATGCAAAAGGATCTGTTTTGGAACCATCTCTTCAGCTTCATCAATGATATCCGGTTCCACTTCGTCTTTCACTTTTGAAGGGATCGGACCTGCATATGGTTTCAACCAGCTGACATGGAACACATCGGGCATAGTCCAACCAACTCCGAGGTAGCTTCAACTTCATTGAAACCTCGTTAATCTTTCTCTGGATGGGAAAAGGTCCAAAGCTCCTGAATGACAACTTTGGGCATCGCTTGCCCACCTGTTTCAACCTTTGCTTCATAATCCAAAGATAAACCCAAACACCTTCTAAAAACTTCATATCCCTTTGGTCTTTGTTGGCCTGTCAAGTGTAGGCCTCCTGCACTTTAGCCAACCTGTCTTTTACTGACTCCAAAATCTCTTGGTAAGACTCTGTTAATCTGTTTGCTTCAGATACTGAAGACCAGGTTCTGGTCAATAGCGACTGGAATGGTCTTCCAAACGCTGCTTAATATGGAGTCCTGCCAATAGCTGAAGAAAAAGAATCATTCAAACTAAAGGCAAATAAGATTCCCACTTACCTTGCTGATCGTGGACATAACACTTTAGTACATCAAAGGCCAATTGGTTGAAGATTTCTGTCCGGCCATCCGTCTGTAGGTGAAATGCACTGGAAAAATTCAATTTAGTACCGAAGTTATCAAACAATGCCCTCCAAAAATCACTGGTAAACTTGGCATCTCGATCTGACACTATGGCTAGGTCCTAGGGATCCCACCTATCGCGTACCAATGTTGAATGAACAAATGGGCAACATCTTCGGTGGTCACATTGGCTCTGCATGGAATAAGCATAACAAATTTACTAAATCTATCAACTATAGTCAAGCACTGAGTATTACGCTTACCCATACTGGGAGACAGATTCATGACAAAATCCATTGAAATATCTTAGATCCCTCAAAAATTGGTAAGGACTGTAACAACCTATCTTCTTCCCACGCATGTAAGTGCAGCAACACCCGTCAGTAGCAGTACCTGGTGGTGGCGGCTGTACTTGGTGGCGGCGGCTGCACTTGGTGGCAGCGGCTGTAGCAGTCGCCTGGCTCCTGCGCAGCAACATCACCTGTCTCAGCAGCCCTATGAGATAGCCTTCTCCTCATAGAGCGGCCAACTGGAGGAGAAGCATCTCTTTCCCTTATGATCACTTGTTTCCCACCCTTATATGAGGCAAGTTTGTATTTAGCCCTTCGTGGCTGTTTTTTCTTTAGCTAATTGAAGGATCTCTTTCCCAGGGAAAAAAAAAATCTCATGGCCATGGAACTGGCAAGGATGGCTTCAACTTGGTGGTATGGGACGCTAGGTTGGGGTCACCAGTGGCAAGCTCGCGACAATCTAACCTCACGCATGCGGGCGGGGAGGGGGAGGTGTTTCGAGGTACCGAACCTCTGGTTGGGTGGTGAGTTGCTAGCCTCAATCTATTGACGTGTCCGATGTTCAGGTCTATGGAAACCTTACTATGGTTTCTCAAGTATGTCCTCTACCATAGTAAGCCTACCGAAAGGTAGGTCCCAAGTTCGAACCATGACACATGAGATTGGGAAGCTCACAACAAATAAATTCCACACGTCTGTGTGGTTATTCCCTCCCCCTGTATGAGATAGCCTTCTCCTCATAAAGCAACCAGCCGGAGGAGAAGTGCATCTTTCTCCACCTCTTGATTCTTTGATCCTCACCCCATACATGGAGGCGAGTTTGTATCTAGGCCTTCATGGCTGTATTTAGCCCTTCGTGGCTGGTTTTTGTTAACTAATAAAAGGATCTTTTTCCTAGAAAAAGAAAAATTCCACAAGTGGGAGGTAAGATGGGACATATGTTTATTTAAGGTGGTCTGGACTGCATGCTAATATAACAATGACCTTACATCTACACACCATGAGTCCACCTTGACACTCTCCCACTCAATAGAGAGATTACTTCCTCACAGTTAATAAGGGGGAATCCATCTACAGGCCACAATTCTCAGCAGCCACTTGTTGCAGGCACAGAGGACATCCATAGAATTGCTACATTTACTCGTCCCAAGCATAGAGGACATGAGCCAACAAACCCAAATGTGTTGCTGATTAGGGGCACAAGGAGGTTGTATGTACCACAGAGGAGGTTGAAGTTGCAGTCCAAATTTCCAAGGATACTACCACTGTATTTTCAAAGGACCTAGACGAAGAGACGTTGATTATTAAAGTCATTGCACCAAAAAGTATGGCATTGAGAAAGTATCACGGTCAAGAACACCACGTGAACAATTCTCACTTCCTTTTCGCCCAAGATTGGTCAGCACAGCGCACTCAAACTTGATTGAAGGATAAAGGCCCATCCTCAAGATACTAGTCTTCAGACCTCTCACAGTATCTTGATTTGTGAAGATTGTTGGGCTCCCCATTCCAGCCAGGCACTAGCTAAACACACAGTAATGACCTGCACACCTGCAGCAATCAGACGCTTGTATATCTCATCGCAGTAAAAGGCAGCCAAATCAACCAATCAGCGGGAGGCTATCCTTTTGATCTGATGCAACGTCTCCTAACAATCTTGACGTCCGTACAAGTACTTCGGTAGAATTTTTCCGCAAGGATTGCATGGGATCTAACCTAGGCCGCTGCAAGGAGACGAATGTAAAAAAATCCATCCAGACCTCTAAGGGTTCAGACTTGTGCATAACCCCCTCAGAGTGAGGGTGCTGCAATAGTACTATTCCAAGAGCTTGCTAGGGCCTGTGAAGCCTGCAAGCCCGAAAACTATCCTGTGTATTTTTTTATTTGATTTACTGCACAATTTCAAAGGATCAAAGAGGCGAAAATTCAGCAAATTTTAGGATCAAAAAACTCGAATCGTTAGAATTAATAGCCAAGCACAGAGAGAGAGGAGGGGGCGGGGGGAAGCTTACCAGGGCCATAGCTTCCAAAGTATGATGGTGGTCCTCAGCGTCTTCCATCTGTGGACGAAAAAGAAGCGCTGCTTCTTCTTCTTCAAAATCTTCCAAATTTAGCGGGATCTTTCCATACATATGTAAACGGGCCCCACGACCCCTGAGGCTTTTTTTCGACGGGCATTTGGGTGGGGACCACGGGCTTCGGGTGGCCGCCGATTTGGACGGGCAGTCTGTCCGGACTTCGGTCTCGCCGCCGGCGATCTCCTCGTGTGTATATAACTTGAGTAAGTGACCAAATGTTTTCTTCAATTAATTGATATTCGAACGTTGCATTTTTCACTGTATCTAAAGTTTTAACTAAGGTCTAGTTATTTGAAGTTTAAGCTTCTTATCTTATCTTCTTACTATATATAAAAGGAGAAGGATTTTGTTCATGCCACGCATCCTTTCTTTTAGGTTCCTTAGGCCTTCATCACCTGCAACGCCAGTTACAACTTACGCCGCCTCCTTTTGGTTTCCTTGGGCCCACGGCAGTTATGCCAATTATATATAGAGCCATTGCTGCCCTCTGCATGCATGCACTCTAGATGCACACATCCTCCTCGCTTTTTGTGTTGATTTCGGTTAGCGTTTGTGTTGCGGTTGTTGTCTGTGGTGGGTGAGCCCCCTCTCTCTCTCTCTCTCTCTCTCTCTCTCTCTCTCTCTCTCTCTCTCTCTCTCTCTCTCTCTCTCTCTCTCTCTCTCGTTGTTCTGATTTTTTTATTCTTTTGTTTGTGCAGGCCAGCCCATCTTCAAGCCTCTAGTCTCCAAGTGGCACCTCTTCTTCGAGCCAACTTCTTTATAGCGGTCATCTTCAAGTAAGTGGTGGTCTCTTTCCTTGATTACGCTCCCTTGATTTCAGTGTGCGCGTGCCCCCCCAACCCATCACTGTATTTGTGTTTTTTGAGTGACCTTATTTCCTAAGCATGCATGCCACCTCTCCTATGTATATGTATGCCAAGTTTGGTGTTTTCTTCAAAGAAAAGTAAGTGCTTCAGGAGCTCCTTTTATGGATATGTATGGCAAGCATGGTGTATTCATATATAGGTAACCAAGTTTAGGACCATAAGGCCCAAAATGGGCTACAAATATAAGGCCTATCTCTCCTCTCTCGTCCAATGGACGGGTGTGGGGACTAGTTAGTTTTAACTCTCCATGCACTTTCCTTTTTTGGAAAGTCCTCGCTTATGATGAGTTTTTTGTTTGTTCGCTTTATCTTACCTGCCTTTGGGCAATAGTTGGTGGTGCTACATATATGTAGGTAATAGCTTTGATGTGTTTGGTTTTCCTTTTTTTTTAAATGATAACGTGAAAAGATGCAGGGGGGAAGAGAGCTTGAGCTCTTGCAAGCACACACACACTCACAAAACCCTAATAGAGAACACACAAGGTGAGAGACTGAAAATCTTCTTCTTCTTCACTCAACACACCATATACAAGATAAGAGTACAAACAATATGAAAGGTACTCAACCAATACATACACGGGTTCTCTATAGTGTGAACCCGACTAAATGAGCTAGCGCTATAACTATGCCAGTCTCTAGAATGGCTGCTGTCACACAGCCTGTCATCCCACTGGCCGCATATCACCCAAGATCTCACCAACCATGCCAGTGGTATAAGTGTGGGGCCTATCCCCCAGGCGGGTCATCAGTGTCCACCGCCTCACTGGATGAGCTCGATATCTCAACACTCCCCCTCGAGCTCAACTCCATCTCATGTACACCAAGCGAAGCCCTGAATCTGTGGAGCTTCTCTGTACCCAATGCTTTGGTGAAGATGTCAACTACCTGATCCTTTGTGCTGACATAAACAAGGTCAAGGTCTCCTACCAAGACCTTCTCTCTGACGAAATGGTAGTGGACCTCTATATGCTTCGTGCGAGCATGAAAAACTGGGTTCCTGGCCAACTGTATACTGTTAATGTTGTCACAGAAAATGACAACTTGTCTATCCACTAATAGACCCAAATCTGCAAGTAGCTTTCTCAACCAAGCTACCTCACATGCTGCCCCAGATCCTTCATCTCGAACTTCTGTCTAAGCAAGATCTTTACATCAAAGATCTCTGCATCATGATCCCCCGTAATGATCAAGTCATCTACATAGATGACAACAAGCACAACCCCTCTATCACCATGTCTCACATACAGCGAGAAATCTGCATTGGCTACATGAAAGCCAATAGTGACAAGATATTCAGAAATCTTGTCAGACCATGCTCTTGGTGCTTGCTTTAAGCCATACAAGGCTTTCTTCAACCTGCAAACATGCTCGGGGTGACTCACATCCTCATAACCAGGTGGCTGCAACATATACACCTCTTCTTGCAAATCCCCATGCAAGAATGCATTCTTTACATCCATCTCATGTAAAGACCATTGCTTTGACGTAGCCACTGCTCTATCACAACTCTCACTGTTGCCATCTTGGCAACTGGGCTGAAAGTTTCCTCATAATCAATGCCATATGTCTGCGCATATCCTTTGGCTACCAATCTAGCCTTGTACCTGTTTATGCTTCCATCACTGTTATGTTTAACTTTGTACACCCACTTACATCCAATGGCTTTCTTGCCTTCAGGCAATTGCACTAAATCCCAAGTTTCATTTCCATATAGTGCATCCATCTCCTCATCCATAGCTTTCTCCCAACACACATTTCCAACAGCCTCATCAATGCATGTGGGCTCAACAACCTGCACAACCTTTGCCATATATGCATAGTGATGTGCCACATAACCAGCATAAGTAAATCTCTGCACAGGATTTTTCACTCTCCTAGATCTTCGTAGCTTTTCATTCATGGCTTCCATAACCTTCTTTACACTAGGTGTTCTCATAGCTGGGATCCCAAGCTCCTCATCAAGGCTCATATCTGAGCCACTAGACTCTCCATCGACATGAGAATGCCCTACAGAAATGTCAGGCATACCAAGGGGCTCAACCACTTTCTCTTTTCCTTTACGTAATGTACTAATCACATTTGCAGGACTGGTATTATGACGCAGCCTGCCACTCCATGGTCTATCAACAGACCCACTAGATGAGGACTCTCCTGGTCCACTCAAAGACTATGATTGCTGACCTGCATTCTGTGCAACCACACTTCCACTCACATCAGCCCCAACAGCTTCTTTTTCAGCAGCATACCAGCTGCTCATCTCATCAAAGACAACATCCCTGCTTACCCTCAACTCACGTGTAGCAGGGTTATAACACCTGTATCCCTTTTGCTCAAGGGAATATCCAATAAACACACATTTTTCAGCTTTTGGATCCAGCTTAGTTCTCAGCTCATCTGGCACATGCACACATGCAATGCATCCAAAGACTTTCAGATGAGACAAATCTGGTTTTCTGCCAGTAAACCTCTCCTCTGGAGTTACATCATGTATGGCTGCAGTTGGAGTCCTGTTCATGATGTATACTGCTGTAGAAACAACCTCAGTCCAATAGCTATGCGGCATATTTTTCTCTTCCATCAATGCTCGTGCAATCTCGGCAATGTGCCTGTTTTTCCGCTCAGCAACTCCATTTTGCTGCGGAGTGTATCTGCATGTAAACTGTCTCCGAATACCATTCTTCTTCAAAAATTCAAAGAACTCATTGGAGAAGTACTCTCCCCCTCCATCTGACCTTAGGCACTTTACATATTTCCCTGTTTGCTTTTCAACCAAAACTCTGAAATTCTGAAAGTGAGTGAACACCTCACTCTTCTCCTTCATGAAATATACCCACACTTTTCTTGTGTGGTCATCATCAATAAACGTCACATAATACGTGCAGCCTCCCATAGATATGGTCTTCGTAGGACCCCATACATCTGAATGCACAATATCTAGTGCATTTCTGCTTACATATCTGTTACGTGGAAACACATGCTTTGTTTGCTTCCCAAATTGGCATGCTTCACATATTTTCTGCATACCTTCCACTTTAAATTTTGGCAGCCCTGTCACAATTCCTTTTGTCTGCATAGACTTCAATCTCTGCACATTCACATGTCCAATCCTTTTATGCCAAATGTCTGTGTCTGCAACAATTCCTGAACCATTTGCAAACATCGCAGCACTCATTTCAGGCATGTCTACATTCAACATAAACATTTTGCCCACTCTGTTGCCTTTTGCAACCAACCTGCACTTGTCTTTAAAATCTTCAACTAACAACCATTAGGGTTAAACCTAACCTGCAAACCCTGCTCAATCATCTGGCCAACTGAAACCAGATTCTTTGTTATGTTCGGAACGTGAAGTACATCTGCAAGGTACTTCACTTTGCCATCCTGCATAGACAATGGCACATCTCCAACATGGGCAATTGGATGAGCAGTGTCATCCTCTGTTTCCACAAAACCTGGTCTTTCCGGGTTTTTCATCTCCTTGAACCACTCCCCATGACTTGTCATGTGGTTCGAAGCACCTGAATCCACATACCATACATCATCTTTTTGTGCTGCTTCAACATTTTCAGACATGGCATTCACAACATGCTGCATAACAAACAACCTTTCATTATCCTAATTATTTCTGCTTGAGGATGCATAGTTGTTTTGCTGCACTTTTCCATTTTGCATGTCAGCCTGCTTCTTATAACATTCTGCCTGCACATGTCCAGGCTTACCACAATAATAGCATTCACGTGCATCATTATACTGCGTTTGCAAATTTCCATGGCCTCTTTGACTCCCCCTGCCTCTGAATTTGCCTCTTCCACCTGCGTGTTGTTGTTGTTGTTGTTGTGTATTCTGGGACTGTTGTTGCTGCTGCTGCTGTCCATAATTCTGATTACCTGTTCGGCCACCTCCTTTACCGCATCCACGGCCTCTTCTACCTCGTCCTCTTCCTAAACTTGTGTAGAAGGCCTATTGCTCTGAATTGTTTTTGCTTTGTGAAGACTGTTGGTCTTCACCCAAGCTCTTCTCTTCTATAATCAGCATAGACACCAAATCTGTAAAGTTGGGAATGTTTTCCCGAGTCTGAATAGACGTCTTGAACGCCTTGTATTGTGGCCCGAGACCACGTAGACAGACCTCCATCTTATCATCATCATCTACTGACACACCAATAGATGCAAGGGATTCCACAATACCCTTTATCTTCAACGCATAGTCATTCACAGACATGCTCTTTTTCTCCACAGTATGAAGTTCATTCTTCAACTGTATCTTACGTGCCTTGGTATTTGTTTCATAGAGCTTTACCAAGGTGTCCCACGTCTCCTTGGGGGACTTGGCATCCTGAATGTGCCCAATCATGGTGTCCTGTATACTAATGGAGAGCCAATACATAACTTTCATGGCTCCCTGGTTCCAGTCTTTAAACTCTTTCACATCTGCAGCAGTCGGATTTATGTCCGGTATCTCTGGTGCCTCTTCATGCTCACCTTCTATGTAGTCCCAATAGCCTTTTCCCATCAGGAAATTCATCAACCTGAACCTCCAAGCATGAAAGTTATTCTTATCAAGCTTCTCAGCCACAATCTGGGTTATCCCATCATTTGACATCTTGCCAAACACACAATTTTACCAGAAACAGCACTCTGGTTTTTCTACACAAACTGCTGTATTTTCTGTAGCGGTAATGTAGTACTCTCAAATGTCACAACCAGTGACTTCAATGTGCATACATACACCCAATGGCAACTGTTGACCTCTTTGCAGTACCCACAATGTCTGCACAGTCAATTTGTCTTCCTGCAGTTCTTAAAACAGAGTTCTGCAGAGAATCGATGACTTACCCGCAGTGCTCGAAATCGCCTGCTTTCTGAAAAACGGAGGTCCAGACGCGCCCGAAACGCGTTTTCGGCCAAAAAAATTCTATCCGATAGGACAATATAGTTGCCCTATAGCTTTACTCCCGCGAAGAAAGCTCCTCAATCAGAGATCGTTTTGCCGGTGCCTCCCGTAGAGCTCCCGACAAGGGTGTAGTCACCAACACAAATAGGGAAGAGTAGTTGAAGCTCTTACCCTCGTACCGCTTCCTGTGGTTCTCTTGCTTGCAGCTCAGCCCTTAGGCTCTTACCCTCGTACCGCTTCTTGTGGTTCTCTTGCTTGCAGCTCAGCCCTTAGGCTCTGATACCATGAAAAGATGTAGGGGGAAGAGAGCTTGAGCTCTTGCAAGCACACACACACTCACAAAACCCTAATAGAGAACACACAATTGGATGAGCTCGATATCTCAACATAACGCACGTGAATGATGTGAGGTATTTATGTATTCCTGGTCGTGGTGGTTGCTATGTATCTTTGTTAGTGGTTTTACAATGTGCAGGGAAGCATAACGCGCTCGTTTCTTTTGGAGCTACGTTTTTTTTGTTATTTAAGTATGCTCTATGTTGTTATTATCTATTGTGTCTCATGTGTCCTAAAAGCGATGTCCCCTTCGTGATATCATGAATAAGAAGACGTCAATCTTTGCACCTTGTCCATCATTGCTATGCCATTTCGGTCATCAATGGGATTCTTGCTCCACAAGTCAAACTTGCAAAAAATGTCATATTAACCCTGTTGTTCCATGATAGTGACTCCTCCCGAGGACAATTCTAATTTGCATAATTTACATGCTGTGAAAAAAAAAACTCGTTCCTTGGGACAATATCATGACTTCTCTATCTCTCAATGCTTCACCGATTATTATTTTTCTTCCTTTGTTTGTTTAAATTCTCCTTTTCATTTTGGTGCATATACTTGTTGTTACAAGTTCATCTAAAGCTGCAACAAATGCAAACAAAAAGAAGATTCAATCCGACCCTTCTATCCAAAATGAGAACCTATAATTTCCTCATGAGAAGAAGACAAAGATGGTTGAGGTCTCTATTACCTTTGGAATCACATGGATCTCCCTTTCTGGGAACCCCTTATCTATATGAAAGGTCTGGAAAAGGGTGGCATGCTACATTACCTTCGTTTTCAAATGGTATTTAGATTAATGACATTAACCTTAATTAGTGTGTGTAGTTTGTTAAACTCTATATGGTATGGGATATCTATAAATAAGCCTCTAGAGGATAATGTGTAGGGCCTCAAATAGATCTGCATGCATACCTACGAGGGTATGATGGGATAATGTATTTCGGTTCTAACTATCACCACACACAAGTGATCAAACACATTAATCGTTCCCACATTAGATTCACTCACAATGTTATTGTGTATTTAAGTAGATTCACTCCCACATGTCCTCACATGCGTCACACGTGCCTTAGAGTTGATCAGATTCACTCACAATGAAACTCACATAACCTTTACACGCGTCACACGTGTCTTCAGTTGATCGAAGTCACTCACAATCAAACACGTGTCTTCAGTTGATCGGAGTCACTCACAATCAAACTCGTACATTGGATTCATTCATAATGTTTTCATACGCATCACACGTATTCACAAAGTATACCACACGTTTCACACGTGTCACAATTGCTGGTTGGATTCACTCACAACCCTCATCAAGAATTAATTCAAAAGAGTTGATTGGATTCACTCACAATCAAACTCACACATTTCTTACATGCGTCACTCATGTCACGGTTGGTTGGATTCACTCACAACCAAATTAATCACACTTGGATTCACTCATGTCACGGTTGGTTGGATTCACTCACAACCAAATTAATCACACTTGGGTCACCCGAGATATTCTTTTCACTTATTGGATCACCCAATAATACATTAATTACTGTAACAATTTTCGCCATGAAGAAGCCTCATCTCTCAACATCATGATGTTATGAGATCAAGAGATACTCTCATGTTGGGCCTCGGACTGCCATCTCCCCATGCTAATGATTCCGTGGTGTCCTAGTGCTCACTCTTTTAGTCATTGGTTACAGACTACTTCTACTACCTACTTAATGTTAAAGGGGTCTATGCCACTTCGAGAAGCTTACCATGAAGAACCTCTATATTACTTCTACTTAATGTTAAAGGGTCTATGCCACTTCGAGAAGCTTACCATGAAGAACCTCTATATTGCTTATCACTTTTTCCATGCCACCTCAACACGCTATCTACCAACCACTAAGGCTCCCTAAAGCTATTGACTGCTTTGCCTTACATTTTCTTCTACCACCAGGGCTCCATAAAGCTTCTCACCCCTTTTTTTACATTTGTTTGTGGGTGAACTTGTATCATAGCACTTAACCTCACATGCTAACTTGTATCATACCACTTAACCTCACATGCCAACTTCATGGCATCCATCCACAGCTTTCTATCTTGGAAACTTCACCTATCAACTTGGTGGCCGACTTAAGTGACGCAAGGATGTGGTCTCACCATTAGGAAGGGGGAACTATAAGTTAACATTGTTTCACCTACCTAACCTATTGTAAGATGCGTTAACATCTTATGTGCTCGAGCGGACACTTACCTTTTGTAAGATGTATTACCATCTTACCCTTGAATGGGCACTTATCTTTTGTAAGATGGTGCAAAAATATATAAAGCGACCTTATCATATGATTTTTAATATAATAGAAGTTAAACCATTTTTTAAGTTTGGCTAGCCTAAAACTAGTCACTTGTATATAAGTGATTTTGACAAATATGTAATGGAAAATCATTCCCTTGCACTAGTTTACTTATGAGCTCTTCTTTTTTCTCTTCTTTCTTGCATGTTTGCTCTTGAATCTTGCATGTTTGATGGATGCTTGCTAGATAGGATTGGTTGTAGGTTATCTCCTTGTATGAGATTTCCCTTTATTCCCCGCCATTTGTGAGAAACAACCATCATGAAGGACCATCTCTTGTTACCTCCATCTAGGCATAGAGATCACTTCTTTCACCCCATGAGCAAGGAGCATTCCGGTGTGACAAGGGAGTGAGCTAACGCACCCATATAGGGAAGTTGTGGCTCAAAGGCAAGATCGAATGACACATACTTTGATATGGCTAAGGTAAGCTCTTGACTTTAACATTGGTCCACTTTGTAAGCCACCACAATACACCCTTCTTAAAAGGGCCCATAAAAAATCCACCCCAATTTATTTATTAACCTTCTTAAAAGAACATATAAATTCAACTCAAATTTGTGAATGATTTTAGGACTTGAATTGGATTTAATGGCATCATGTCACTCGAGAGTAGCCTCCCTCTTCTATGAGATTGGTCACACCTATAGGTATCTTCATTTATGTTGCTCCAGAGCATAACCCTACTTGTAGTTTTCTTGGCTCTATGTATTCTCGTGAGTGAGTCTTTATGAGGATCATTCCTTGTCGCCGCTTCTCCTTGAGTACACACCTTGAGAGCGCCAAGTCTTCTCTGAGGTGTTAGAGCACTCGTGTGATCATAGTAAATCTCCATCACTTAAGTACAATAACCTTCCTTTGCTTCTTTGTTGTCCCTTTTCGTTGGTTCCATTTGAAAAGATGCAGGGGAGAAGAGAGCTTGAGCTCTTGCAAGCACACACACACTCACAAAACCCTAATAGAGAACACACAAGGTGAGAGGCTGAAATCTTCTTCTTCTTCACTCAACACTCAACACTCAACACACCATATGAAAGGTACTCCTTCAAGTGTCATGATCAGTTATGGCTACAAACTCACAATCAAAATGACAGTAGAGTGAGTTTGTAGCCATAACTGATCATGACACTTGAAGGAGTACCTTTCATATGGTGTGTTGAGTGTTGAGTGAAGAAGAAGAAGAAGATTTCAGCCTCTCACCTTGTGAAGGAGTAGGACAAGGTGAGAGGCTGAAATCTTCTTCTTCTTCTTCACTCAACACTCAACACACCATATGAAAGGTACTCCTTCAACACACCATATGAAAGGTACTCCTTCAAGGTGAGAGGCTGAAATCTTCTTCTTCTTCTTCACTCAACACTCAACACACCATATGAAAGGTACTCCTTCAAGTGTCATGATCAGTCAAGGTGAGAGGCTGAAATCTTCTTCTTCTTCTTCACTCAACACTCAACACACCATATGAAAGGTACTCCTTCAACAAGTGTCATGATCAGTTATGGCTACAAACTCACGATCAAAATGACAGTAGATTCCCCTTAATATCTGGCACATAAAGGGCATCGGACAACTTCTTAGTATCACCATTTCTCAACAAAAATAAAAGGTAATATTTCACACATATATTTAGTCAAGTATAAAGGCCACCCCATCGAAGAATCTCAATGAGTATACTTGATCATGCCCTCTTGTTGCCTATCCATCCTTGATTGCATCTTATATTTATACTAGCCCATGATGATTATTTATGATTTTGTGACAACTGAGGACAGTTGCTTATCACCCCCCAACATGTTATGAGAAGTTAATTGATATTTATGTTCCCATGTTTTCCATTATTTATGAATTCTCCTAGACAGGTTTAGATTGGGACGCTTTTTAAAATCCGATGATCGTAGCTTACTTTACGCATACGCGGCAGAATCCGTACGCGCATGAGAGTATTGGTTGCATCATCTTGATATTATGAGTGTTGTATGGTTATTTATATTTTTAAACAATTAATTTATTAATTGATTGACATAGTTGATATAAGTGTAGATCATTGGATTGGATAATGGAGACGAGTTAGTGGTGGTGGTCAACAAAATTTTGAGATAATGGATTTTGAGTGTCGATGAATATTATTTTATTTTACCTTGCATATCCAATAAAGTAAGCTACATTTGAAAATGCAATCATTTGATACAAAAGAACACAATGAGGCCAACACTTGAAGCTCTCATGTCAAACCCCTTGGCTCCAAAGTTGGGAAAGTAAGATAAAGAGGATCCAAGTCTTTTATAGCAACAAGGCTTACAAAAAAGACATCCAAAATACCCAAAATTTGGAGAACTTCCCAGACAAAGAACCCATGATTACAAAATACTTAGATTTTGAAAGGCTTCTCGACCAGAGAACCCATGATTACAATATATTCAAATTTTTGGGGGGCATTTCGAGCTTCGTTTATATCAATGAACTTGTTGCATATTATCTTTGTTTGGGGGCATTTCGAGCTTTGTTATATCAATGAACTTGTTGCATATTATCTTTGTATCCTCCACATTTCCTTGGCATGTGACTTAAGTAACTCAAGTTTTTTAGATTCATTCTCTGTACATAGTATGGAGTTTCTAAAACAATATTAATTTTATGGATAGATTAAGTTATAATTTGGTTCACATACATACTACTACTCAAGATGAGGAGACTTATCCTCATAGTATTAAATCTCATTATAGTTGTGTTAATTTACTTTAATTGTAAGAAACATCTTTTTTTACTTGGTTTGACATTATTAAGTAACGTGTTATGTTTTGGAACATTGTGAGAAAGGATTCATCTTAAGAATACACTTGAGTTCTAGGTTATGAGATGCACTTAGGTGGCTTGCAAAGTTAAACATCTTACTTTATTAGTGGGTATATTTGTGTTATCTAAAATGTGATATCAAATAGTAAAATGCTATGCCATTGGGTATGTGTTGAAGAGAGTACCGGTCATAACCATTGGTTATGTACATAATAAGGGGCATACACTTATGATTGCTCGCTAGAATATACTTAATTGCTTTGCTAGTTAAACCTTAGCGTGAACTCATAATGTCCAGTGTAATGTGTTGCTCGTGACAAATACTTCTCAAAGGAACTAGACTTTTTGAGAGATCATACAAATATTGTACACTTAGAAATATAAGCTCAGATACTTTTGCTCTACACATAATCGCCAAGTAAATGTAGACGTGTGTAGTAAGCAAATGTGCATCTCCAGTATTGAAAGAAAAAACCTAGATTTAGTTTTTATATGAACATGTAATGAATATATGTATAACATGTACACACACACTACTACATGTTAGCCTAATACCGGCGCTTATACCGACGTCATTCAACGGGGTCTAAAAAAGCCCCGTCATCGGTATAAACGTCGGTATACGTGCCGGAACCACGACGTCGGTATAAGCGTCGGGTAACAATACCGACGCCTATACCAGTGTCTATACCGACGCTCACCAGCGCTAATACTGATGGCTATTCCGACGTCTATACCGGGGTCTATACCGGGGTGTATACCGGGTGCTATACCGATGCCAGTACCGGCAGATATACCAATGAATATACCGGTGTACATATCGGGGAATATACCGACGCTGTACCAAAATTTTTTTTTTGGGCAGAATAGTGTTGCCTGGCTGTTGCTTGGCTGCCTGCAATGAACAGGATCAACAACAGCAAACAGACAGCACCATTCTGTCTAAAATAGAGCACAAAAACAACCGTGCTCGTTTTTTTATTTTCCAGATCGATAAACAAGAAATTAAATTAAACATTAATACTCAAGAATGTTTTGATCATATACCATTAGTTTGAAGGTCATCTTACATCATGGTAATGCCTCCCAATTGACGGTCTCTCCTTCTTCTTCAAGCATCTCAAATAAGGCCACAAGGCCATGTTTATGAGCGTACTTCTCCTCTCGCCTACTTGGTGGGCGATTCATGGCCAACTCCTACACAAACGATTAACAATTATAACTTTCAGAAATCAACATTTAGCCCACATACATACATTTACATAAATAAAATTGCTACAAATACTTACGAATTCATGGCGCATGGTTTCGTAACTTCCACTCCCAAGATGAGAAGCCCCTACTGTTTGGAGTCTTGCCCTTGCCGCCTCTCTTTGTTGTTGAAACCTCTCTAGTGTCTCGGTGAGCTCCTGAGCAATGGCTGCCCACTCCCTGTCATCTAGCCAAACAGGTTTCTCTTTCCCCTCTCTAAATGCGTCCCTCGCCTCTGACCTACGATGCCCCATCAAAATGCGAGCTGTATACTGTATCCACTCATTAGAGACGACATTCATAGGGTCAGATGGCTGAAACTCTTGCTTTATCTTTGTATTTATATAATTTTTCTTCCCCTTATCTTGCTGATCCCATTTAGTCATGACAGAGTCGTGAAACTGTATAGTGCACAATTGTCGAATGCGTGTCTTCATTGCCTTCCCTGCACTATTCATTATTGGTGCCCCATCCCTAATTGTGTATATCTTGCTGTTGTCATGGTCATGTGCACCCCAGGGAGTGGAAGGTGACCCTATGGGTGTGCTATCAACAGATGAGAGCGAAGGACGACGCTCACGTGGTGGTGGTGTCACAGCATCTGTGGCACTACCACCACAACAACCTCCCCCTGAAGACCTACTACGTGAGCGCCGTCTATGTGAAGAGGTGGTAGATCGAGCTGTAAGAGGAGTGGAAGGCTGTGTGGTATGAGGTGTGGGAGCTGCTGTCGTACCCACGGGTGTGGGAACTGGCGTCGGGAAGCCAGATGGTGAGGCAGATGTCCCTGCTCCAGAACCCCAATAACTCTAAGCCATGGCTCTCTGCTCTGGAGTCATGGACGAAAGAAAACCATATAACTGCTGGGGACTCATGCCCTGCGGTGTAGGATTAAATGAGAAATCAGGACTGTAGTCGTAGGGCGGTGAGTCACCCAACTTGTGCGAAATGAAAATTACACGGTAAACAATGAAAGAACCATATGACAAACATTAACAATGATAAACAACATTGGTAAAACTATATCAACTTACTCCTACAGTAGTGATTATGATGGTAAACATTAACAATGGTAAACAAAGGACCTTCAATGTCATAAAACCATTACAAATATGTCATAACTATTTGCATAATCATTAAGATACATCATTTTAAAAATCATTATCTATTCTATCATCCTCATTAAGATCAGTAGCCCCAAAGAGATCTATGTCTATGTACATTTCAGCATCCTCATCATTAAAAGTCCCTTGATGAAGGATGTCTTCATCATCTATGTCTTCTACCTCAACATGTTTTTCAGCTTCCTTGGTTTGCACCTCTTCATTTGGATCTTGCTCTAGTTGCTCCTCTTCATTTGCTTGCTCCTCTTCATTGTTGATATCGGCTTGTTCTTGCTGCTCTCCACCACCCTGTGCATCCACATCACCTTGTTGTAGCTCAAATTCTTCAAAAATTTGCTTACTGCGGGGGGCGACTTGAACCACAAATAGCCATCGTGGATCTTTTTGGATCTGCTTTAAAGACAACCTGCTCACAATGCTCTGGGCGCACAAAAGTATCTTGCTGATCGGTCCATACCTTTGTGGAGTCCACTTGGATGAGGCCACTCTTGTCTCTACGTACAGTTGCATGTGGCCCATTCGTGATTACCTTGAACCACTTCACATCAAAGATAAACAACTCAAAACTTCTGAAGCCAACCTTTAATATATCTTGAATGGTTCCAAAGTAATCAAGCATTCCAGTAATTGTGTTATCATCACTTGCACTTGCACGACTTTCTTGAACAAACTGTGCTGTGACACCACAATCAAAGGTTGCTCTTCTTTGGTCTATTCGTTCTACTTGAAAATGACGTCCATGTGACCAAAACGCCCCATATTTGTGATACTACAAATAGCACATAAAGATTGTTGACGGAGAATCAAACACTGAGACATGTAGAGAAAAAAAAGAGAGACATGTAGAACTTAAACACTTACATGCCAATCGCATCCTTTTGTAAGCTCCTCCTCCTCCTCTGTTATAGTTAAACCAGCACGTTTGGCTTCTAAAATTGTAGCTTCTAGCCATCTACCCGTGGGAAAGTCCGGAAGAGCTTGCATACCTTCTGGATATGGGAGATTTCTTGTAGTGCGATTCCTTCTGAAACTTAAACGATCTTGTACTTGCTGTCGCTTGAGAGCTTCATATGTCTCAATCCACTTCTCCATTACATGAGAGTTCAAGATGCAAAATTTGTTGATTTTTTCCCTCAAATTGTTATCCATCTTTCTCTTAATGCCTTGGCCTTGAGGTTCCTCACCAATGACTCGCCTGTTAGACTCTTGAGACCATAGTCGAGGTATCTCTGGATCTGAGGAACTTAAATATTCAGTGATGTAAACAAGGGACTCTTGTATCAGCCACCCTTCTGACATACTACCCTCTGGGCGAGCCATTTGGCGAACAAATCCCTTTAATGTCTTCATAAACCTCTCCAAAAAGAACATCCATTTTGAATGGACTGTTTCAGCAACTGCAACCTCATCTACAACATGAACTAGCAGATGCATCTGGATTGTTAATAAACTTGTAGGGAAAAACTTCTCTACCATGCAGACTGCCTCTATGGAGTTTAAACGCGCTGTCTCCAAAGTGTCTCTCTTTATCTCTTTTGAAGAAATCCAGCGCACCAATGTGCCAATCTTATAGATAGTAGCTCTAATGTCTTCAGTGAGGCAATCTTTTATTGCTATGGGTAGCACAAATTGTAGAAACTTGTGCCAATCATGACTCTTGAGGCCACTAAGATCATCATCCTTTGTAAATGCACTTTTCAAGCAATGCATACAACCTGTAGGAGTCCGAAACTCTAAAATTGTCCTCTTGACTTGTTGTTCCTCCATCTTACTAAAAACCCATGGGGCTCTTGGAAGTAGCACCTTTCCATTGGGTCTAGTGTGAGCCCACAACTCTTGCATGCAACCAATCTCTTCCAAGTCATCCCTTTGGCCTTTAGTCTCCTTTTTTCCTGTCATGGTCTTCCACAGAATGTCAGCTACGTTCTTGAAAATATGCATCGGGTCAAGCAAATGGTTTATAAGGAGATCACCCCAATAGGGGAGTTGGTGAAAGATAGAGAGCCTCTTCATCCCAGGACATGCCAAGTTGCCACATTCCTCCCATTTGATCTTCCAATCGCTTGCCTTCAATGCACTTGGAGGAGGTCTTCCTAGATTACCATCCCGCAATTCATGATTTTCTGGAAGATACCTAACATGTCCTTGGTAGACATTCTTTCGTAATGCTTTTGAGTATCTTGAATCAAGTCGAGGACCACATACAGGACATGCATTGTAACCCGATAATAGACAAACCTGAGCATTCTCCATAGCCAGGCCAATCATGCATTGTCCACATGAGAATACCTTGCACAGTTGTAAGTCTTTGGCCACTCTGCTGCTTTGACATGTCCTTCACTTCAATTCCGTTCCACAAGGTACGTAACTCATCAATAAGTGGTGCCAAATATACATCCATGTTCTTCAACTTGTACTTTCCTGGAACTATTAATGAGAGCAACAAATGACCTTTCTTTATTGCTAACCATGGCGGAAGATTATAATTCACAAGGCAAACAGGCCATGTGCTCCATGAAGAGCTCCTTAAACCAAAAGGGTTTACACCATCCATTGCTAGGCCAAGATGGAGGTTTCGAGGTTCTTCCTTAAAAGCCGGCCATTTCTCTTCAATGTGTCTCCATGCGGGTGAATCAGCAGGCACACGCATCACTTCATCTGTGGATCGAGTTGTGGCATGCCATGTCATCAAGCTTGCTATAGATTTGCACCTGAACATGCTTTTTATTCTTGGGATGATTGGAAAGTGCTTGAGAACCTTTACCGGGACAGCTTCCCCCTGAACATCTTCTCTATATCTGTTAGAGCCACAATGGGGACATTCTTGCAAATGCTCATATTCATGGCGGAAGAGGCAACAATCATTGCGACAAGCATGAATATTATTGTAATCCATGCCTATGGATTTCAATAACTTCTTGGCATCTGCACGAGATGGAGGCATCTCGTTGCCAGGGGGCAATATCTGGTATTTCAAAAGCCTGCAAGTATGGCAATATCCGATCGTTACTATTAAGATTTTCTCAAATACAAGTTGATAATTTATCATTTCAACAGTAGGTGTAATCTCCAAAAAAAGTCCTTACTTGAATAGTTCAGTGATACTTGTATTAGACCATCCAAAAATTGATTGCAAATTTAGCATCGTAAGAGATGCACGCAATACAGATATATTGGCACCATTGTATAATGGAAGGCGTGCAAGTTTACGCATGGCCTCTTCCTCTGGTTCATAATTTGACCGTTGAGAATGTCGTGGTTGATGATCTTCATGTTCATGCTCCTCGAAGAGAGCTTCTTGTTGCTCGATGAAGGCATCCAACATTTCTTCCATTGGACCTTCTTCCATTTCGTGACCTTCTTCCATTCCCTCGGGTGCTGTTAATTGAGCTCCATCTGTCACTCCCTCCTGCGATATCCTCATCCTTTGTTGGGGACGAGAATTCACAGGCGCAATGTTATCAAGATGCGGCTGCACACTTGCTTGGTTGTACGATTGAAACCGTAAATTTTGCAAGCGCTCCATTGGAAATATGCCAGCGTCATGAACATGCTGGTTGCAAATCCTTCGTTTTCGAAAGATTTGGTACTTACATCGCATGCATGGGCTTCTTTTCCCCAGCCGTTGAGGGAGACTTTAAAAATATTAAAAAAAGCGTCAAACGGGCTTCTTTTCCCCAGCCGTTGAGGGAGATTTTAAAAATAACTTATACATTAGCTTATCTTCTCTCCATACAAAATTAAGAAGGTAATTAGAACAAGGATGGAGAGAGAAGCTATCTCTATTCATAAATAGCTATTTATAAAGGCCTTATGCAAAAATCTATATGCATAGATTCTGTAAATAGAGCCTACACATTGAGCTCTATGCATAGAACCCTATACCTAAAGCTGAACGCATAGAGTCTTATGCATAAAGCCTATGCATAATGATCTATATATAAGCTTATGTGTAATGCTCTATACGTAAGTCTTATGCAAGCTTTATGAATAAGGTTTATGCAATCGTATGCATAGTAAAGCTTGCAAGCCTTAAGTATAAGCTTGCATAATAAGACTGCAAGACTTATGCATAAGCTCTATGCATAAGCCAACTGCATAAGTCTTATGCATAAGCTCTATGCATAAGTCTTATGCATAAGTCTTATGCATACGCTCTATGCATAAGCCATATGTATAAGTCTTATGCATAAGCTCTATGCATAAGTCTTATGCATAAGCTCTATGCAAGACTTATGCATAAGCTCTATGCATAAGCCATATGCATAAGTCTTATGCATAAGCTCTATGCTATAAGCCTTATGCACTATGCTAACCCTTAATCCCATCACCCAATGGTGTAATAAACATGATCTTGTTTTACATGGATAAGAGATCTTACCTTGATAACATATATAAACTCTATGAATAAAGAGAATACCTTATGCATAGAAAAGCAGAGCATAAGAAATATATGTTATATGTATAAGAGAGTATAAACATTCAAAAAGCTTATGCTCTCCATCCATGCAAGGCACTCTACATCAAAAAAAGCTTTATGCATAAAAACATAACGCATGTGAAGCCTTATGCATAAAGCTCGTCCATAAGATTTATACATAAAACATTATGTATTAAGCTTTATGCATAGATCTTAATTCATGCATTCAGCTAGATTCATATAGCTCTATGCATAAACTCTATGTATAGAGCTTGCATAAGCTTACAAGCCCTATGTATAGAGCTTTCATAATCTTACAACCTCTATGTATAAAGCCTATACATAGAGCATATGCATTGAGCTTTTACAAGAAGGCTATGCATAGGGCTTTCAACAAGAAGGCTATGCAAGCTCTATGTACAATGTCCATGCAAGCTTTCAAGAAACCTATGCATAGAGATTTTATAAGCTTGCAAACTCTATGTATAAAGCCTATGCATAGAGCTTATGCATAGAGATTTCACAAGCTCGCAAGCTCTATGAATAGAGCTTATGCATAAAGCTTACAAGAAGGCTATGCATAGAGATTGCAAGCTTATGATAGGTTTT